>NC_067153.1:18698939-18933939 GCF_903995435.1 Acomys russatus
TTCTGAACAGAATTGCATCTTCACTGTGTTAAGAAAATGTGACACTTAAGGATAACAGACAGAAGTGGATATAGGATGATGTTCTTGTATTAGGTATAGGGAAAAATGACCAAAAGAAAAAGGAGGAACCTTTTTCTCAGAGGGGGCGGCGGGTGAAGGGAGACATGTGTCAGGAAGGAGAATGTGATGCTTCAGTGATAATGATAAAATTTTTTAATAATTAAAAAGAATAACTGCCATTGTTAATGGCATGAATGATAGTGGTGCTAGTGGAGTCTTTATTATTCATGTGGCAAAAGCATAGTCAGTGTCAGTCATTACACTATAATAATGTCATATCATATGCAAATAGTTTGGTGGGTGCCCTAGATACAATTTGATTCTAAAAACCTTTTATCTTGTTGGTGGAGTGTAAAATGATACAGCCAGGAAGGAAAGCAGAAAGGAAGTTTCCAAAATAACTGAAAGCACAATTACCATGTGACCCAGGTACTCGTGGGCACATGTCCAAAAGCCTTTGTATCTAAGTACAGAGATAAGCTTTTTATTGCTTGTATACACACAACAGCAAAGATATAGAATTGGCCTAGTCGTCCATCAGTTAATGAACAGATAAGGAAAATGTGATGCAGAAATACAGTGGAAGTTTTCAGCCACAAGGAAAAAGGAAATCATGAAATATTCGGAAATCAAAAAGAACTGTTCATATTATATTAACACATAATATAAAATATTATATTAAATGAGACAACCTGGGCTCAGAAAGACAGATAGCAAGTGTCCTCCCTCATATGCAGGTCCTGGCTTCTAATATATCTCTATACATGTAAAGTCACATATAAATGTGGGAAAGATTGTGAAACCAGACTGGTGTCATGAGAGGATATAAGGGTTTTGATGAAGGAGAAGGGAATAGAACGTAAGTGACAGGAAAGCCCAAAGTGGAACAGTGGATGTGAGGAAGAGAATCAGGATGCAAAGCAGGGAGTAGGAGGAGAGGAGGGAAGGCTGGAGGAAACAGACTGCGATTAAGAAACTTTGAAAATGCCTCAGGAAATCTGTTACGTAGTATCTTCACTACAAAGGGGTACATAAATGAGTAAATGAAAAATGTCAACAAGTAACAGGCATGTGTGAAGCACTATTTTAGCAAAGAGGCTACAGAATGGGCAGAGAGATGTTATTCTATGTTTATTTAGTGTTCTATCAATGCACAGGGCACTCTTCACACTCTCTCGCCACTATCATATTATGTTTAACTTCAGAAGTTTCCTCTCTATAGTCTTTATTAACAAATGTGCTTTCCAGGCACATATTTTATATCATAACAAGAATGGAGTATTGTACATTAACATCACTTTTTGTGCAGCCTGTCATGTTGAGCAGTGTAGTCTCTCTTGAATCTGCCATTCCCTAATGTCATTCAGAACCAATTATTGGTTTCAACATTACTCAAAGCAATAGCTTCCTGTAAGCCACCCATGAATTTTGGTTTCCGGTGAATAACACTGCTTTGTTGCTCAGTCTAGCCAAAATTTTTGAGTGATAATTTTTGTTTTGTTCATCTTAATCTATCTTTAAATTTTTTTCAGAACAATACTGAAATCTGAGCTTTCAGAGTGTGCAACATTACTGCATCAATCAGAGGCAAGATAAAAGTCAACTGTCAAGCACATTGACATTGTAGAGAAGTGGTCTCCAATGTCCTTGAAGGAGAGTGATATGACCACTCTTACATATGACATTGAAAAGAATCTGCAATGGTGATGATCACTTTCTGTTTCATGAAGACATAACCGTATATAAAACCACCTTTAAGTGCGGTAAATCAGAAATGATTTAACAGTTGACATACACGTGGATGAAACTGATGGCTAGTATGTGCAGTTCAAGCCCAAGGGATGGCAGTGGGCTACTCTTTAGCTCTGAGAATCAAACTTGTCCTGTAGCCAGTGTAAGCAGTGTCTTCCCAAGTCAGCACATTACTATTCTGGAAGTTTAACCTTGTTCTGTCTTCTGAAAGAAAATCCACACTGGCAATTAGGTACAGTATATATGCCAGGGCATATTCTTGAATTTGGAGCCAGGCCCTGTAATGACTTCAGAAATAAAATGCCAAATTATGTGGATCATTTGTTTCACCACACACATGGAGTATGGTTGGACAAAGGATGAATCCTTTAATCCATTAATTAGCCCAAAGTCCTTCCCCAAAGCTCATTAGCTGGCAACTCACCCTGCACAATGTGACTATTTTGTAGGCAAGAGGGGTGTCTCTGATTCAAAGAATAATAGGACCCCATGCCATGGAAAGTTTAATATTATTATTGTTAATCTACAAGAAATAATACTGAGAACCAAAGGGCCAGCTGATTTGGTCAGGATCATATAACCAGGGCAAAAGTGGCTAAAATCATTGCTCAAAGCTTCATGTTTTTGCTTTTCCAACAAATAGTCAATTAACGTGAGACCATTCATGCTGCATCCAAACGACAACCTCTTCCAAACAGGCTACTCTGCTGAATAGCATAAAATAAAACCAAAATTAAATGGATCTTCACTGATGTATTAAAGGTGACTTTATTTTAAAGATAGTTTCTTTTAAATAAACATATTTTTATTCATTTATTTTTACTTTTCATTTATGTGTATGTGTCTATGTGGGTAAATGCCATGCAGGTTTCCATAGAGGCCAGAAGAGACCAGTAGATGCCATGAAAATAGAGTTTTATGCACTTTCTGTGGGTGCTGGGTCCTCTGCAAGAACAGCACACAGTTAACCACTGAGCCATCTCTCCTGTCCCAACAGTTTCTTAAAACATATTCTTTGCATGCACCAGCCTTATGCCTCAACATCTTTCAGTGGTAAAGGGGCTAATGCTTCTCACCTGCATTTCTCATCTAGGAAACAGGAAGGCCAGAGGTCTTTAGTGTCTTTCTGGGTCTCACAGCTTCCATCCACGAGGATGAGTTGTTAACTCATCTCTAATTCCAAATGCATGATGTGTGTACTAATTCTCTGTGAGTATTTTATTCTTATCAACTAGCTTCTTACTCAGCATTCTTCAGGCTTAAGTATTACTGATTACCATTCTTACAGTTTCTTCTATTTTTGACTCACATCCTGTTCATAGTGAGTTACTATGGAGACATGACATATTATCGGTTTCTCTGTAGGACAGTGACCTGGAATATTTAAAAATGTTCTGGGTTTCTTAGCAACTCAACCAACATTATCCGCCTTTGCTTCCACGATTCTTTGCCTAAGTAAATAAAATTCCTACCATGGGTTAGTTTTGGGGGGATGGTAATAGAGTGTTTAGAACGGAGGTAAAGATTAAGCACATCAAATATAGAATCCATTCTAGCAAATGTCTTTCCCTCCTCTATGATAAAGCATTTAAAAATACATAGCAACGAGGAAACGGAAAATGAAATTTAGAACCTACACATTTTCAGTTGTATCCTCTTCTTTGTCATAACATCCCAGAACAGCACAAAGTGTCCCTAGTCTCAGATCCTGTACATCTGAAATAAGACTTTATGGCATTATATCTAGTAGAGTCAGCCGTGATACGAAAATGGTCTACACATGATAAATTCCTGAGGTTCTAATGTTAATTCTAATTTAAGGGCTCACTTTTTTTTTGTCAATTATTTTCTTGGAGATGTTTGACACAATGAAACTGAAAAGCAGTTTCTCCAGGTCTAGAAACTGGAGGTACTAAAGATCTTACCATCCTATAGGTCATGTGGGATGCAAAATGCTTATCCAAGTTTCTTAATATAAGGGATATGTGCAGATATTGTGCAAGGAAATTCCCAACCTACCAACAGTGACTTCTATGGGACTTCTGAAATAAAGAGTACCACAGTGAGGATGAACATCATCCATGAATATTTATGCATCTTAAAAAAGGAGCCTTCTGGGCTTTTTGCTCCTTCCTTGTTTATCTTTATCTCATCTACTACAGGCTACTCTTAATCACTATAGCCATATAATAGAGATAGAGTGTTTATGCCTTTGAACACAAATGCCTATGTTCAATATTTACTCCAGTACCAGACTGACTCAATGATCCATACCTTCAGTTTTCTTATCATTGTGATGGGCAGATAAATCAAAATTAACTCAGAATGTTGAACAAGCACAGGATAGTATCTGGAACACATCATGTGCCAAAAAATGTTACTAGCATCAGTAGGCACTGATATTTAAACTTTGCTTCTTTCCTGCCTATTTGACCTGACATGTGATTTCCTTCTTGTCTAGACACTTCTTTGGCTTTGCCCTGTGATAACATTATTCAAGATTTGACTCACAGGCATCTCTCTGGAGAACCCTTTCCTGATGTTACTTGGAGATTCCATAGAAGATTTGTCTCCTTAATAGCGTTGTGTAGATGTGTGTACATATATCATCTCTTGTGGATTTGTATTATATAATGTACTATACAAGATGGTCACATTGCATTCCAGTCTTCATTGTTCACATAAGCTTCACAAAGGAAAAGAGCAACTCATAGCTCTCTCTCTCTCTCTCTCTCTCTCTCTCTCTCTCTCTCTCTCTCTCTCTCTCTCTCTCTCACTGTGCTGTTGGGCAATGGATATTGTTTCATCATATAGTTCAGGATCAATAGAGTTTTCTGGTTGATTAATCTTGGAGAATTTGCTCATTGATAGCACTGCCATGTGGAAGATTCTGGAATGATTCCATTGAGTAAACTTTATTAATCTAAAAAAGTTCATTTTACCCTTTAGAAGGTGGCTGGTGAACTATACTTAGATGTCCCTACTCTAGAAAATTTATCATGGAGGATATCAAAAGAATCTATTTGTGTGTTTCCAATACTTGGTATCCATTATGCTATAGATTTTTTTTTTCAGTTTGAGAAGTATCTTTGTTACATTAGGTCATTCATTTCTAGAGAGTTATTAAGAGGAGGAATAATTGTTTCCATTTTATAGCAGAGGAAATGGAGGCCCAGGGTAGTTCAGATAACTGAAAATAAATGGATTAATGATGTTATTAGATATGTGAGTCACACATTGAATGAGTATTATAATTAGTCATAGATTTCCTCAGTTTTCATATTTCACTGATTTGCTAAGTGTCTTTAAGGGTTTCCTTTGAACCAGGCACTTTATTTGATACTCCAGAGTATCAAGTTTCCAATCTCACAGAACACAGAGTAGTTGCAGAAGCAGACCACCACTGAGCAGACTTCTATCTGTTATAGTTAAAGCAAATTCCAAGAATGTATACGAGTTAAAGGGAACGCTGCCTTTGTGTGTGTCTTACTTCAAATCAGTAAATGAGGCTTCTTCAAGTACAGGCAAATCATGTCAGTGCATGGCTCAGTGATCACTGCCCCTTGCCTGGGTGCCAGTCTTGATTAAAAAGAAAAACATCTCTGAGCCCTTACACATAGGACAATCATGCATTTGACACTGTTCTATCCTTGGCCTCAAGGCTCAAAGTATTTACTGTTAGGGATAGAGGTTCATGGATGATAATTAAACACTAACAAAATAAAAGATAGGACATGAGCAGACAGAAGGAATAACCTAAGTGGAACCTAGGGATGAGGAACTCTGTGGTGCTTCCAAGGTCAGAGGAGGGCAGGAGTGCATTTTGAAGAAGAGTGTCAAGAGAGCCAAAGAATAGACTAAGTGATGAGTTCAACAAATTTTAATGAAAGTATAGGAATGAATCTCTCTCTGCCTTTCCAAATTTGGATACAGTGCTAGACATGGTACCAGTACTTAATAGCATTTGTTGTATAAAATTGAAAGGGATCATAAACAATATTAACTGCTCCTTTTACTCTCACATATGTTAGTCAGTCATCAAAATTTTCTTTATGATACTTTTCTAGTATAGTCCAACTATTAATGCATTTGTGATGTTCATAGCCTTACAGACAGCTATACCACTTATAGCACGATGTGATAACTGAAGATTAGAAGAAGACAAGGGCAGAAAAGAAAGATGTCCAAGGTAGTGATGAGCTGTCGGGCTTCTTGGATGTGCAGGAATTTAGACAAGCAAAGAAAGAAACAGGGCTTCCTCCACTAAAACAATTCTTGTCCTAATTTGAGGAAGCATTCCTTTTGACTAGGTGAGCAAATAAGATAACATACACCCTCAGCATCTAATTAGGTGGTGTTGTCCCTGTCTCTGAGTTGTTATAACTGGAACAAACTGCATTGTAGCCACTAGTTGAGACCTGTCAGCCCAGGAGTGGCAAGAACCCATGTAAGTATTTACCCAGTTATGGTAGACCTGAATGGAGACTGGAATTTCAGGGAGTGAGAAGGCAGGAGAGTATAAGGAAACTTTGGAGCCAGAGAAAGGCTGTTGTTGTTGTCTGGAAGCTTTTAAATGTGGGGACCAGCTTCCTTGTAAGACAATTTCCCAATGCAAATTTTACTCTCATGAAACTCTGAGGAATGTAATATGATAACAGGAAAATTGTGAACCATAAAGGGACTTTTTTAGCCTGTGATATTGAAAGATTGCTCAGGCATTGATGACACCTAGTCTCGTAGCTGGAAAACAGAGTGATTATGAAATATACTCTGCAAGGCATAACAAGCATCAATGTTTAAACTACCTAAACAAACTTTAAGCCTTAAGAATCAAATTATGATAACAGCAGGATCTATGTATCTACAAAACAGCCTTCTGTTACTATAATTCCATAATTATATGGACCTTGTTAACATTCTTTTCTTTTTGATAACTGTAGTTTCGTAGTTACTGTCCTATTACTATGATAAAACACCATGACCAAGGCAACTCACAAAAGAAAGCATTTAGTTTGAGGCCTGCTTAAAGTTTCAGAGGATTATTTCATGACCTTCATAGTGGAGAGCATGGTGGCAGGTTGATAGGCATGGTGCTGGAGGAGTAGCTGAGAGCTTACATATTACCTGAAAGATGGAGATACGGAGAAAGCCTGAGATTGATACACACACACACACACACACACACACACACACACACACACACACAGAGAGAGAGAGAGAGAGAGAGAGAGAGAGAGACAGAGAGAGAGAGAGAGACAGAGAGAGAGAGAGAGAGAGAGAGAGAGACAGACAGACAGACAGACAGACAGACAGACAGATACAGGGAGAAAGAGAGACAGAGAGTGACAGAGACAGAGACAGAGACAGAGACAGAGACAGAGAAGAGAGAGTAGAGAAAAGGCACCTGGCTTGGGCTTTTGAAATTTCAAAACCTACCCCTACATCTCCTCTGAGAGGGTCACATTTTTGGGGGCATTTATTTATTTATTTATTTATTTATTTATTTATTCATTTATTTATTATTTATTTATTTATTTACATCCCTGTTATAGGCCCCCTCCCTCCTCTTCTCCCAGTGGGCCTTTCTTAAACCACCACATGTAAGCTTGTAGCAGGGAAACCAAAAGAGTTGGTGAAATTTACTGTACAAGGCAGAAATAAATATGCATACTTTACTTTAACAAACCTTATCCTCTAGGATATAAATTTTGCTAAATAGGAATATTTGTGTATCTATCAAACTACATTCTATTATCATAATCCATAGCTATAGGGGTCTTGTTAAAGGCTTTCTGATGACAGGAAAGATTAAAAAGTCTCCACCTCTTTGTGTAATGCTAATAGTTATGATTCATATATGAATCAAAAGTATTTATAAAGTTTATTGAGAGTTGTTTTTTATTGTCAGTAGACTGATCCCATGTCCTTTATTTATGATTCATTAAAATAGTTTTGAGCTGCCTAAAGACAACTAAATAATTCTATTCAGCTTTACTTGAAGCAATTAATTGATGCAAACAAGTTAACAATATGGCTAAAAGTAATTATGCATAATTCTAGAAGTGGGCATTTGGTAGGTGCTTACCACTTGCAAGCACCAATAAGATGCAAAAAACAGAAGGGTCAGTAAATTCTATCATTCTGGAAAAGATTGTAGAGTTGTCAGTATAACTGGAAAATTTGAAGGTAGAGGTTGAAGCAAATGGAAACAAAAAGAGCCTTTCATAAAGGAGAAAAACCTGGTAACTGAGAGTGAGTATTTCCCACAACTGCTACCCCACCCTGCTCCACAGGCCAGAACAGCAGTGTGTGGAAGGGGAAGGGGAGAAACAGGAAGCCAGAGAGGCTGTAAAGAAACAAGAAGAATATCGAGTCTCTTCTTGGTAACTTGCTATCCTTCCTCTGAGTGCCACCAGGCCTCCCCATCCAGGGGACGTGGTCAGAAAAGGGGCACCAGAGTTTGTGTGAGAGTCAGATCTCACTCTCCACTCAACGGTGGAGAATATCATGTTCGTTGGCTAGGTCTTGGTAGGGGTTCGAAGTTTAATGCCTATATTCTCCTTGGCTGGTGCCTTAGTTTGAGGAGGACCCCAGGACCCAGAAGAGACTCGATATTCTAAGAGCATATATAGGGGGAGGAGGTCTCCCTCAATCACAGACATAGGGGAGAGGAGGAAGGGGGAAGTGGGAGGGAGGGAAGAATGGGAGGAAACAGGGGAAGGGCTAACAATCGAGATGTAATATGAATAAAATAATAAAATGGAAAAAAAAAAGAAACAAGAACAGGAGAGCAGAAAAACAAAAGAGTCTTAGGAGAAAAATGTTCCCATAGAAGAATCCCTGCCCCCAGAGTCACACAGACACCATTAGCTTTTCCAGTTACTGTAAGTTGCGTGCCTGCTCAGAATGGTGCTGAGGATTATGATGAAATGGCATACAGTGGTAAGGCTACATACAGATGAATGACAGGTTAGATGTGCTAAGTAGTTAAACTCAAGCTCATTTCCAAAAGACCTCCCACAGACCATTGTAGACTGCATGTTCACATTAAGTCAGTGTTTCAGACGTAGGTCTACATACTAGTAACTTGCATTCTAATTTGCTACAAATTCAGGGTTTGTTTGAGTATATTTTTTCTTTTGAAACTGACATTTCATTATATTTATTTGTGGGGTCCAAGATTGTACTTGACTCATGTACATGTTATGCCACAATTAAATCAGAGTAAATAGCATCCCTTCACATATCATTGAGGCCTTCATTTAATGACATTCTGTCCCATGGATCTACCTGCCAGCTCTTAAGACTGTTATGTATAGAATTTTAGGGCAAAGAATGAATATCTTCTCAATTTTAAGGAATAGATATCTCTTTTTCTTTTTATTAAGAATACACATAACTCTTTTATAGTGGGGAGATAGGTTAAACTCAGAAGAACTACAAAATCATTAGGTGATCTATTCTCTCAGTCTTTTAAATTGCTTTTCTTCTTATGTTTACTCTATATTTTACTCCATAGACCAGTTTTATGACAAGGCACTTGTTTTTACTTCTCTATAGTATCAAATTTGGGTTACCCCCTCCAGTGTCAAAATATGTCAGTAGCATATTAACCTTTGAGCTTTTCTTCCCAGTAAATGCTAGGGTAAACTTTGATGATGTTATAGTATCAAAGCAGAGGCAAAATTGGAGGCCCACCTTTCTATAGGTCATCAAGTTTTGTTAGAGTAGAGGAGAAACATGGTATGAAAATAAAAGCTTATGCCTACAACTTATATAGGAAATAGCGGAGGACACCCAAGAAGACTAACCGTCTCTATGTGAAAGAAACTGATCAAATTAGATCAAGATCACAGCAACAACTGCCTCATGTTTCAAATGTCATCCAACCAATCTACTGAGTTTATTATTTAGGATAAATCATATCCTACCATTTTGAATATGGATTTATGGGATGGTTATTCTTGATGGTCAGCTTGGCTACATCTGCATTGAACTGTAATCTAGAAATGGAGGGCACATCTCTGAGAGGATTTTTTTCTCTCTAGTGAATCCACTTCTGGTCTAGATTTTTGAGGTAGGAAGACACATGCCTTTGACTCGATTCCTGTCATGAGAATACACAACTTTAATTTGAGCCACACCTTTTGTAGGAAGCCTATATAAGGATGTGGAAGAAGGAAGGTTTTGCTTGTTGCTTGCTTGCCCTCACCTTACTCGCACATCCATTCCGTCACTGGCAATGAAGCCTATTTCTTTTCAGATTCCAGCATATACTGAAGATCAGGTGGGACGTCCATCCTGGATTCCTAGACTTTTCATTCACATTTAGCCATTGCTGGATTAGCTGGACTACCACCTGTAAGTCTCTCTCTCTCTCTCTCTCTCTCTCTCTCTCTCTCTCTTTCCATAACATATATATATATATATATGTATATATATATATATTATGTGTGTGTATATACCTCTGTATTCATACATTTACTCAATCTATAAGTTCTAGTACTCTAGAGAACCTGACAATTGGAGAAAGTCGAGGATCTTGAATAGTTTAATAAACTGTAAACATTATCCAAACATCTTGGTATATACCCTTGAGTGAAGCAGGAATAGCTAGTTCATTTTATAGGTTTAGGCTCATGTATAAAGAGAAATAGTTTTTCTTTTTCTCCCTTCTGAATTTTGTATATGTGTGTTTCTTTCTTTTATTTTGATGAAAGGCACACAAAATATCAATGAAATGAAACAACATGAGCAGAGAACCCTGTGATAAAGATTAATTTCATGTGGAAAAATTTATTTAATATGGTTCAGATCTGAAAAGTTGATACTATGAGTGCATACACATGCATACAGATATGTGCACATGTAGTTGCACAGGCATTGACACACCTTTATCTTCAGGGCACCGGACACTAGAGTATTAAGATTAAAAGGAATACACTGAAAATGATATCCTACTATTCACCAGCTTTTCTTATATAAATCATGTCATTTATTCTAGGCTATGTCACATGAGTACCCTAAAACGTGTCAGACTCTTTTGGAACTTGAACCCCACATTAAGTGTTTATGTGGCTCTCCTTGCTTGTACTATTTTTAGTTGCACTTTCTACTCCATGTAAAATCTAACTATCTTTGAAACTTCTTAGCTTAGTCTCTATCTTGAGTCCTGAGCATGAAGTATCAGTCCAGTTTCTCCAGGTTTGATAGTAAGTGTTGCCTAGAATGATGAAGGTTATGTTTTTCTAAGGTTATAAACTTTTGGGTTCATTAGTAGCATCCTTGCATCATCTAATTCCAGGTTATGGGGGTTCTAATATAGTATGGCTGCCAGAAAGACAACACAGCAATGCTCACTGTCTAGCAGACATTGGGACTCCACTCAACTCACTCTCTTGTTCCTCCCAGGTGTCCAGCTGGATTCCAGACTTGTGTGGTTTGCTGCATCAACATGCAATGCTTGACTCCCAGGGCCCTGCAATCATGGTTCTACTCACCAATTATGACCCATCATCCTACTCTGAGATTTCCTGATGACTAACAGACAGACGCCCACTCTCATAGCTTATTGGAAGTTCTCTCATCATTTCCTTCGTTATATCTTCAATTTGAATTTTTTTATTGTAGTTTGTGTTTTATGTCTGTCTGTAAATGTGTATGGATGACATGTGCCACATTGCGTGTATGGAGGTGAGATGACAGATTTTGGAAATGGATTTTCTCCATCCATTGTGTGAGTTCTAGATAATTAAACACATTTGTCAGGTTCAATAGCTTTTATCCTATGAAATATCTTAGTGTTTCTTTTCATAAGTCTTTACATTGCTGTTTTATATTTATTGGATTTTATATTTGCTGATTATTTATTAGTTCTTTACTTAAAAAATGGTTTCCTTCCATTTCGTTTATCCCTATTATCTTGTTACACAATATTTTTCCTTTTCCCTTGTTTACTTTAAAAATTAATTTTTTTTACTTTATATCATTATTTCAGCCATCTCTCTTCTCCCAGTTTCTTCTTCATATACCCCCTCCTAATTTCTCCCCTCTCCTTCTCCTCAGAGAAGGTTACCAACTTGCCCTGGCACATTAAGTAGGTACAGAACTAGGTGCAACCTCTCTCACAAAGGCCAGACAGGGCAGTCCAGTTAGGGAAACAGGATAAAAAGGGAGGCATCAGAGTCAGAGAGGACCCCTGTTTCAGTTGGTGGAATATCCACATGAAGACAAGGCTGTGCATTTGCTATGTACATGCAGGGGGCCTAGGACCAGTATATGCGTGCCCTTTATGCTCCAATGGGCCAAGGCTAATTGACTCTGTAGGTCTTCTTGTGGAGTCCTTGGCACTTCTGGCTCCCTTAATTATTCCTCCAGCTTCTCAATAGAACTCCCTGAGTTCTGTCTAATGTTTGGCTGTGGGTCTCTGCCTCTGTTTCCATCAGCTGCTAGGTGAAGCCTCTCAGAGGAGTTGTGCTAGGTTCCTGTCTATAAGCATAGCAGAGTAACATTAATAGTGTCAGGGACTGGTTCTCTGCCGTGGGATGAGTCTCAAGTAGGGCTATTCTTTGGTTGGCCACTACCTCAGTCTTTGCTCTCTCTTTGCCCTGCACATCTTGTAGACAGGATAAATTTTGGGTTGAAGGTTTTGTGAGTGGGTTGGTGTCCTTACCCCTCTAATGGAAGTCCTGCCAGGCTCCATATCTTCTCCAACTCCCACAGACATGCTGCCCCCCCCCAGATCTTTGGCAAATCCCAGAGATGTGCCCCCACCTCCAATTTCTGTTTTCTCACTTGATCACTCCTCTCTTCTCCCTAGTCCTAGTTCTCATTCTTGCTCCCCTCTGAATCTCCTCTCCTACTCAGTTTTTTCCCTACATCCACCTCCAAGGTCAATTTTATCTCACTCTCTAAGTGAGATTCAAGTATCCTCCTTTGCACCCTCCTTGTAACAGCTTCTTTGGATCTGTAGATTGTAGCATGGTTATAATTTATAGCTAATATTCACCTATACGTGAGTGTATACCATGCATGTCTTTTTGGAATTGTATTACCTCACTCAGGATGAATTTTTTCTAGTTCCATTCATTTTCCTGAAAGTTTCAAGATGTCCTTGTTTTTTAATAGCTTAGTAGTATTCCATTCTGTAAATAAATGCACCACATTTTCTTTATCCATTCTTCAGTTGAGGGGCATCTGGGTTCTTTTCAGTTTCTGGCTATTATGAATAAAGCTTCTAGGAAAATAGCTGAACAAATGTCCTTGTTGTATGGTGGAACATCTTTTGGGTGGCCAGGAGTAGTATTGTTGGGTCTTGAGGTAGAACTATTCTCAATTTTCTGAGAAACTGACAGGTTTATTTCCACAATGGTTATATATAAATTGTCAATATTTTGCAGTATGTTGGCTGTAGGAGGTGGGCTAGTTAAATGATTCTTAGAATAGGGAGTATTTTTTTCTTAGAATCTTTTCTGTCTCTGCTTTTCAACACTTCTTAAGGACCATTAGGATCACAGTTTGGTTTTAATTATGGATCAAGGGCATTTCCATTAGATAAAGAGCTCTTGCTAAGAGAGTTACCCCTTGATCACTCTAAAGTTCTGAAGTGGCAGGCTTTCCATTCTTGTTAGAATCCCTGAAGATGGGTTATTTTAGGAAAGGTGAAGTTCAGCAGTTGAGCAATATACCTCAAATCTGGTTTTATTAAGTAAGACCAGGTTGGTTTCCACTGGAAAATGACTTGGAGTCAGTATTACTCATTTCATTTGACTACTGAATCTGCCTTCACCTAAAGGATTGTAATTCTCACTTACACGTGGTTCATGTGTTGCTGCTGCTAAGACCTAATGAGCCAAGATGATCTCCCTACACCACACAAGACCACTTGGGGCTCTTTTTCTTTAACGTTGTTGGTTTGGAATGACCTTCTTCCTTGTAAATGCAGATACTTCCACTTTGACCTCATCAAGGAATGAAAGAAGGAAAAGTGGGTGTACCTTCATAATTTGCTGCAATCAAATCAAATCTTTCACCCAAACTTTATTGAAGCTTGGCTCACAATTAGAGAGAACAACAAGAAACAAAGCATTGAAATTATGTAAAGTATTCTGAACCCATGGGTCATATTAAAAACGCTCTCATTTTAGTCCTTCTCTTCACTCTTTGGGGCTTCCATATCTTCTTGTACACAATGATCTCTTCTATATCTAAGTTGACTCCACAGACCACCACACAAATGTATGTACATATACCTATATGTGAAAACATATACACAAGGAACTGACCTTACCTATGTGGTTCATTACCCACAGGCCAATTTGTGAGGCACAGTCATCTGTTCACAGTATGCCTAATGTCAGGGTTAGCAATTCTTTCCAGTCAGCCAGAGTTCAAGAGCAAAGAACCAGGTGTATTTTATGCTCCAAGCACAAGTGTCCAAGCTAACCTTTAACAAGCCAGGCTGACTGTGTCCTTTAAGATGTCTTAGTAAGAATGAGATAGAAACATGTTGTCCTGGCTAGTTTTATGTCAACTTGACACAGGCTAGAGTTATCTGAAATAACGGAACATCAATTGAAAAAATGTCTCCATGAGACTAAATTAATTAATTTCACATCCTGATCACAGCTTTCCCCCTGTTCTCTGATCCCAGGCCTTTCCCTCTCACCTCACCTCCTTGTCATCCTGCCATCATCCCTTTCTTCTCAAAAGAGGCTCTGAAAAAGGAGGCCTCCCATGGATATCAACATATCTTGGCATATCAAGTTGTCATAAGACTAGGGCTTCTTCTCCTATTGTGGCTAGGCAAGGCAGCCCACTTAGGGGAAAGGGATGTAAAGGTGAGCAACAGAATCACATACAGGCCCTAATCATGCTCTTAGGAGTCCCACATGAAGACTGAGCTGCACAACTGTTACATACGTGGAGTGGGCCCAAGTCTGTCCTCTGGATGCTCTCTGTTTTCTGGTTCAGTCTATGTGTGCCTCTATGTGCCCACGTTATTTGGTTCTGTATGTTTTCTCTTGGTGTCCTGAACCTCTTTCACTCTTTCAATCCTTCCTCCTTCTTTTCCATGGAACTCCCCAAGCTCTGCTGTGGGTCTTTGCATCTGCTTCCATAAGTTGTTGTGTGAGACTTCTTAGATGACAATTATGCTAGGTGTTTGTCTGGAAGTATAGCAGAAAACCATTAATAGTGTCAGGGGTTGGACTCTCTCGTAGCGTAGGTCTTAAGCTGGGTCAGTCATTGCTTGTCCATTCCCTCAGTTTCTGCTCCATCTTTACCCCTGCACACCTCATTCTCAGGAGAAATTGTGGTTCTACGGTTGTGTGGCTGGGTTGCTGTCCAAGTCCCTTTTCTGGAAGCCTTTTCTGGTTACAGGAGATGACCCTTTAAGGCTCTATATTCCCACTAGAAGTCTTAGGTAGGGTCACCCCCTTAGATTCCTGAAAGTTTCCATTGTTTTAGGTTTCTAGTTCATCCCAGAGATACCTCTCTACCCTAATGCATTCCAATTCTCTTCCTATACTCTCTCTCTTCTTCCTCTACCCACTGATCACTTCTGCTCCCCTTCCTACCTCCTGCCTCTACTCGTTTCAACCCTCCCTCCACCCCAATGTCTATTCTAATTCCCCCTCTTAGTCAGATTCAAGAATATCTTTCTTGGGCCCTATTTCTTACTTAGTTTCTTCAGATTTGTGGATTATAACACAGTTATCCTGTAGTTTCTGGCTACCATCCACTTAAAGTGAGTACATACCGTGTATGTCTTTCCGGATCTGGTTTATCTCACTCATGAATCTCTTCTAGTTCCATCTATTTGTCTGCAAACTTCATGATGCCATTGCTTTTAATAGCTGGGTAGTATTCCATTGTGTAAATGTATCAAAGTTTCTATATCTATTCTTTGGTTGGGATGCATTTTCCAGGGTCTAGCTATTACAAATAAAGCTGCTGTGAAGATAGTTGAGCAAGTGTCCTTGTGGTATAGTGGAGCATCTTTTGGTATATGCCCAGGAATAGTGCAGCTGGGTATTGAGGTAGAACAATTCCCAATTTTCTGAGAAAGCACCAGATTGATTTCCAGAGTAGTTGCATAAGTTTTCACTCCCACCAGCAGTGCAGGAGTGTTCCCCTTGCTCCACAACCTTCACAGCATGTGTTTTTACTTGAGTTTTTGATCTTAGCCATTCAAATAAGTGTAAGAATCTCAGAGTTGTTTTGATTTGCATCTTTCTGTTGGCTAAGAATGTTCAATGTTTCTTTAAGTGCTTCTCTGCCATTAGATACTCCTCCATTGAGAATTCTCTGTTTAGCTCTGTACTCAACTTTCAATTGGGTTAGTTGTTTTGTTGATGTCTCGTTTCTTGAGTTATTTATGTATTTTGGTCATCAGCCCTCAGTCAGATGTAGTGTTTATAAATATCTTTTTCCATTCTATATGTTGCCATTTTGTAATTTTTCTTTAACTTTATTTATTTTTATTTTTAATTTGTTCACTTTACATCCTGATTGTAGCCCCCTTTCTCAATGCTTCTTAATCCCACCCTCTCTCCCTTCCCACTCCTAGTCTTCAGAAAAGGGAAGCCCTCTTCCCTATTATCTGACCCCACCTATCAAGTCTTATCTAGATTGCCAGCATCCTCTTCTTCTGTGGCCTGCCAAGGCCACTCCACCAGGAGGAAATGATCAACAAGTGGGGATCAGAGTCCATGTCAGAAGTAGCTGCTACTCTCCATATTATAGGACTCACAAGGAAACTGTGTTGCCTATCTACTACATCTGAGCAGAGGATTTAAGTCCTCCCCATGCATGGCTCATGGTTGGTGCATCAGTCTCTGTAGCACCTCCCCTGGCCCAGGTTTATTGGCTCTATTGATCTCCTTGTGGAGCTTCTGTCCCCTCCAGGTCCTTTTATGTCCCAACTCTTCCATAAGTATCCTTTACCTTACAGAAGCTTTTCAGTTTGATGGAATCCCTTTTACTGATTGTTGATCTTAGTGTCAGAGCTGTTGGTGTTCTGTTCAGGAAGTTGTCGCCCAAGTCAATGAATTCAAGGCTATTCCACACTTTCTCTTCTATCAAACTTAGTGTATCCACATTTATGTTGAAGTCTTTGATACAATTAGATTTGAGTTCTGTACAGGGTCACGGATAGGGATCTGTTTGTTTTCCTCTACATGCAGACATCCAGTTTGTCCAGAACCACTTGTGGAAGTTGCATTCTTTTTCGATTGTATACCTTTGGCTTCTTTGTCAAAAATCAAGTGACCATAGGTGTGTGGATTTATTTCTGGGTCTTCACTTTGATTCCACTGACAAACCTGTCTGTTTTTATGCCAATGGCATGGGTTTTTTTTTTTTTCTTTATTTAAGTAATTTATTCAGATTACATCGTATTTGATATCCCCTCACTTGTATCTCCCATTCCCCCTCCCTCCCTCTTTCATCCTATTCCTCTACCCTAGGTCTGTGACAGAAGAGGATCTTGTCCCCCACTATAAGGCCACAGCCTATCAGATCTCTTCCTGGTAGCCTGCTTATTCTCCCTCTGAGTGTTACCAGGTCTCCCCACCAAGGGGAAGTGATCTAATAAGGGACACCAGAGTTCATGTCCGAGTCAGTCCCTGCTCTCCACACAATTGTGGAGAATGTGCTATATCTGAATAGGGGTTCTAGGTTTACTGCATGCATTGTCCTTGGAGAGTACAGTAGTTTGAGCAGATCAGCCAGCCTTAATGGTCTTCTTGTTGGTTTCTAAGACCCTCTGGATCTTTTCATTTCCTCATTCTTCCTTATCTCTCTCACCTAGTGTCCCAATAGGAAGTCCCAGTATCCATTCCAAACTCCAACTAAGTGAAGACTTTCATGGGACATCTCTGTTGGTCTAGTGTCCAATTATAAGTGAGCATATGCCATGTGCATCTTTCTGGGTCTTGATTAATGTCAGGTCCCAGCCCGTGGGAAAAATTGAATCAGGGTTCACCTGAAAGAGGGAGTGGGGATTGAAAGTAGGATACAGAGACATGAGAAATAACGAATCAAGTCAGGAAATTTCTGATCAAGATTCACGTTATTGCCGACTAGCAGGAACATATATAGGGCAAGGTCAATAGGATCTATTCTTTTTTTTTTTTTTTTTTCTGTCACATTAGTGATATATTTTTATTTATTTTTTTAAATTTTTATTATTTTATTCTTGTTACATCTCGATGGTTATCCCATCCCTTGTATCCACTCATTCTTCCCTCCCTCCCATTTTCCCCTTATTCCTGTCACCTATGACTGTTCCTGAGGGGGATTTCCTCCCCCTGTATATGCTCATAGGGTATCAAGTCTCTTCTTGGTAACCTGCTATCCTTCCTTTGTTGCCACCAGGTCTCCCCCTCCAGGGGACATGGTCAAATATGAGGCACCAGAGTATGTGTGAAAATCATACCCCACTCTCCACACAACTCTCACCCTAGCCCCCGGGCAAGAATGCAATAGCCTAAATCCTGTAGAACTTCCTAGTTCTCTGAGTAGTTCCTTGTAAGAACTTCCTAGATCCTCTGGGTGGTTCCAAGTTGAAACTTCTCTACTTCTTTCAAAGGTAAATAGTCCAAGGATAGCCTAGAACACAAGACCTCGTAAAGGTCAGCAACTCGAAAGTCACAGAATACAGCCTAAGCACAGGATTTCTGACATGGCAGAATTTGGTATGGGTTTCCACAGATTAACTCACTCAGGATGATCTTTCCAGTTCCATCTATTTGCCTGCAAATTGTTTTTTTTTAAACTATTGTTCTGTAGTACAGCTCGAATCAAGGATGGTGATATCTCCAGAAGTTCTTTTATTGTACAGGATTGTATTAGCTAACTTGGGTTTTTTGTTTTTCCATATGAAGTTGAATATTGTTCTTTTACTGCCTGTAAGGAATTGTGTTGGAATTTTCATGGGAATATTGATAATGAATCTGTAGATTGCTTTTCGTAAGATGGCAATTCTTACTATGCTAATTGTACCAATCCAAGAGCATCAGAGATCTTTCTATTTTCTAATATCTTCTTCACTTTCTTTCTTCAGACACTTGACGTTCTTTTCTATGGATCTCTCACATACTTGGTTATAGTTAAACCAAGATTATTTTATATTATTTTTGGTGATTATAAAGGGTGTTGTTTTTCCAATTTCTTTCTCAGTCCATTTTTTACTTGAATAAAGGACAACTACTATTTTTAAAGTTAATTTTGTATATGGCCACTTTGCTAAATGTGGTTATCAGCTGTAGGAGTTCCTTGGTAGAATTTTTGGGGTCACTTATGTAAACTATCATATCATCTGCAAATAGCAATACTTTGACTTCTTCCTTTCTAATCTGTATCCTCTTGATCTCCTTCAGTTATTTTATTGCTCTAGCTGAAACTTCAGGTATTATATTGGATAGATAGAGAATAGACAGCCTCGTCTTGTCTCTGATATTACTGGACTTGCTTTTCCAGTATGTTGTGTATTCATTTTCATTGAATTCTAGAAAGTCTTTAATTTCTTTTTATATTTTTTCTTTGACCTAGTGTCCATTGAATAGAGAGTTGTTCAGTTTCCATGGGTTTGTAGACTTTTTGTTGTTTCTGTTGTTGTTGAGTTCCAGCAATAATTCATCGTGGTCTGATAAGATACAGGATTTTTTTTCTGGTATCTGTTGAGACTTGCTTTGGGACCAACTGCATTGTCAACTTTGGAGAAAGCTCCATGGGGTGCTTAGAAGCTATATTCTTTTTTGTTTGGGTGTTAGGTGCACTTGATTCATATCATCTTTTGGTTTAATTATTTCTCTGTTTAGTTTCTGTCTGGATGACCTGCCCATTGGACTTTGGGACATTTTCTTTACTAATAGTGAATGGAGGTGGATCCAGTCCATTGTAAGTGGTTACATTCCTAGGCTGGTGGTATTGGGTTCTATAAGTATGGAGTCTGATGAAGCCATGGGGAACATCCAATAAGCAGTACCCCATTATGGCCTCTGCATCAGCTTCTGCCTCCAGATTCCTCCTGCCCTGTTTGAGTTTCTGACTTGACTTCCTTTCAAGATGAAAAATGCTATGGATGAAAAGCATTATATAAGTGTAAGCCAAATAAACCCTTTCCTTCCCAACTTGCTTTTTTGTTACAGTGTTTTATCTCAGCAATAGTTACTCTAACTAAAAGATATGTACTTACATTATTCTAGAGCATATCTCAAGGTGACCATAAAAAGTTATGGATATGTAAAGGACAATATATTTCAGATTAGTAACCTGAGTCTATATTAATATAAGAATGTATTTTTCTGGATAGAAACAGAATGGGATATAGTTTTAAAATATTTTTCCCACTCTCACTAGAGGCAAAGCTTGTGTGACAGTTGAGAATGAAGGGAGTGACCGAGAAGGGAATTCACAATAGAAGAGGCAAATGAGGGGGTGGCATGGTCACAGATGTGTGAACCCATTTACTAAGACTGAGGTGAGGGAAGGAAGGAAGAAAAGCAATGTCTTCAGCATTGAGTATGTGTTCAACCAACATGTTTATCAAAGTTTTATTTCACATGAACATATTCTCCGTAACTATAAATGACCGTTATAATACCGTTATAATACCGTTATAACACCACTTACACTGAAAGAAAAAATATGGTATTTGACATTTTATGCATTTTTATTTAGTTTCAAACAATGCTGGAGATCTTTTGCTTTCAAGGTAATATACATATTTACAAGGTTTCATGGACTCATTTCATTAAACCACCACCATTTATTAATATCTAGATCCTTCAACTCATGAGTCTTCAAACTGTGGACTCTGTATTTGATAATCACTCTACCCCACCAAGATGGAATATTAAGTTCCCAGGAAGAAAGTGCAGAACTCTGAGTGACTTTATTTCCCCACAATGTCAGTAAAGACATTACTGTCTTATTACATTTTCAAGGAAATTCTCATACTTGCAAATACTTCCATCATTTTGAAATAAAAAAAGGTATGCTTTAATTGCAGCCCAACACATTCAGAAATTATTTAGTATTTCTCTCAGTAGGACTGTTCTCTGGGGACATCAACCACTCATATGTTCTCTTTGGAACACTTCACTAACAATCCCAGCTCCCCTTTGCCTGGATCTATACCTACCCTAGATGTCATTAGGATGTTCTACTCAATTTTACTTACTATCTTTCTGAATTGTCATTCTATTTCTTACATTCTCCTGTTTTTATCTATTGGTTATAATTTGTTTTCTTTATAGGTAGGGAAAACTAACTGAGGTGCCTCACCTGAACACTGTTTTTTTTTTTCTTTTTCTTTATCTTTCTTGACTTATTATCCAGTTGATTTTATCTCTTTTGTCAATGCCTAAAAATGATGCAGGAGTTAGCATACTATATATTATCCATATATAGATATGTAAAGAAATATCTATATATTTTAATAATAAATCATTAAATATTATACTTTACAATGTAGATGGTTTGTTTAATTTTGTTTGGTAAATAATATTTTTATTTGAAAATTTCATAAATATGAACAATGCATTTTGATCTTATCTATACCCCGTTATTTTCCTCCAACTCTCCCCAGGTTTTACTTAACTCATCTCTCTCCTAGCTTCATGTCTTTTTACTATTGTTATCATTAATATTGGGCCCCTGATTCCAGTTAGAGCTGATTATGTATGAATAGGTGTGGGGCCATCTACTGAGGCATGGGCAGTAGTCATATTAGTAAAGGGAAATGACTCTTCCTCCATCAGTAACCAGCCACTGACATAGTTATAGCCAGCCATTTCGCAGCTAGGGACAGGCCCAAGTGCTCCTTCACCACTCACAATAGCATTTTGTCTATTTTCAACTTGTGTAAAACTTTTGGAAGGACCCATAACTGTTGTAAATTGGTGGGTCTATGAGTCATGTCATGACCAGAATTTCACATCTTTCCTCTTCATCCTCTGGCTTCTCTCTTCCTTTGAATTGTTTTTCATTACTGACTTCCCCTTTCCAAATCCCCATACTACTATTTCACCTACCTTTCTCCAAGAACAAACTAGATCTTTTTTTTACTTCCTTGTTAAATCTTCACAGCAACACCTATTGTTCTATTGCTTTGAATAATTACCCTATTCTAAGTTTAGATCCATGAATTCTAAAGTGGAAATAGTAGTTGACAGGTTTGTGGATAATAAATTCACATGGAGTATTCAGTTGTTGAGTGGCATATAGTAATGACAAGTTCTCTCTCTGTGTGCTCTGTATCCATTCCTTTTGTGATCCTTGTTAGAATTGTTTTGCTATATTCTCTGGCTTGACACTATTCCGGCTGCCCACTTAGAGGAACATTCGCTTTAAATATAGAGTCATGTACTAATGCAATTTCTCATGAGAAGTGCCCTTGTTAACACTATCTTGAATGGTAAGTGAATGGATTACGTTAGTAAGAATGTTTAAGTTCAATTATTTATAATAAATGATCCAGCAATTAACAAGTCAAGGAATATTTGCTAGAAATTAGATGCTACTTAATACTTTTATTCAGTGATAAGAGCAGTATTAAAATTCCAGCTGACCAGTCACAAGTGGGGAATGTTTTTCTCCCAGGCACACATATGACCATCATTATGATCAGGGAGGCTAACTAAACAACTTGTTTTGAAATCTCAGAGCCATTTGATGCTATCTTCATGGATTTCATGCACTTGTATTCCAGACAATGTTAATTATATCGTGCAACAGGAAGCTGAGAAGTTGGCAAGTATTTACTAACTCCCACATGTGTAGGGAGTTGAAGTTGTTATTTCTTCCCATGTTACCCCAGAAATGTAGATGTAGAATTTTTGTTGTTGTAGAGAGCAGGGACTACTTCTAACATGTACTCTGGCCATGAAACTTTGATTATTTCCCCTGGCAGGGTGGTTTTACCAGGCTACAGAGGAAGAGGTTACAGATAGTACAGATGAGACTTGATAGACTAAGGTCAGATGTTAGGGGAGGAGGGCTCCCCTTTCGAAGTACTAGGGGAGGGAAGGAAAATGGATGAAAGAGGGAGGGGGACCAGGAGTGGATGAGGAAGGGGATACAATCAGGATGTGAAGAATTTAATTTGCAGAACAAGCAGATAACTCATATTGCTAATCCCACTATATAGGAATAGCTCTAAGCCTGGCTGAGACATGAATGTCTAGGCATAGACAATGCTTTTTGATCACTACAGCATCTCTATGAATTATTATTAGATGTCATTCTTCATATGGCATGAAAAAAGATTTATAGATGTCTTTTATTTTCAATTTTAAATTTTCAATTCTTTACTATGGAAAACTTAAATTTTAAGCAACAGTATAAGCAATAGTAACTAAGCCTAAATATCCATAGCCCGATTTCCACAAATCTTTATTACTCTCTTTTTAAAAATTTTATTTTATTAATTTATTCTTATTACATCTCAATGGTTATCCCATCCCTTGTATCCTTTCATTCCTCCCTCCCTCCCATTTTCCCCTTACTCCCCTCCACTATGACTGTGACTATGGGGACTTCCTGCCCCTGTATATGCTCATAGGGTATCAAGTCTCTTCTTGGTAGCCTGCTATCCTTCCTCTGAGTGCCACCAGGTCTCCCCCTCTAGGGGACATAGTCAAATATGAGGCACCAGAGTATGTGTGAAAGTCATATCCCACTCTCCACTCAACTGTGGAGAATGTTCTGACCATTGGCTAGATCTGGGTAGGGTTTGAAGTTTACGGCCTGTATTGTCCTTGGCTGGTGCCTTACTTTGAGTGGGACCCCTGGGCCCAAATCTGCCTATCATAATGTTCTTCATGTAGGTTTCTAGGACCCTCTGTATCCTTCTACTTTGCTATTCTCCCATGCTTCTCCCATCTAGACTCCCAATAGGATGTCCTCCCCTCTGTCCCAGTTTCCTGGTAAGTGGGGGTTTCATGGGACATGCCCCTTGGACTAGTATGCTATATAAGTGAGTATATACCATTTGAGTCTTTCTGTTTCTGGGTTAACTCACTCATTATGATCATTTCTAGCTCAATCCATTGGTCCAAAAATTCGGGAATTCCTTGTTTTTAATAGCTGAGTAGTATTCCATAGTGTATATGTACCACAGTTTCTTTATCCACTCTTCTATTGAGGGACATTTAGGCTATTTCCATGTTCTGCCTATTGTGAATAAGGCTGCTATGAACATGGTTGAGCAAACGTTCTTGTTGTGTGGTGGAGCATCTTCTGGATATATTCCAAGGAGTGGAATAGCTGGGTCTTGAGGAAGCCCTATTCCCATTTTTCTGAGATAGCACCAGATAGATTTCCAAAGTGGCTGTACTAGTTTGCATTCCCACAAGCAATGAAGGAGTGTTCCTCTCTCTCCACATCCTCGCCAGCATGTGGTGTCGCTTGAATTTTTGATCTTAGCCATTGTGATGGGTGTAAGATGGAATCTCAGAGTTGTTTTGATTTGCATTTCCCTGATGACTAAGGAGGTTGAGCATTTCTTTAAGTGTTTCTCAGCCATTTGATATTCCTCTATTGAGAATTCTCTGTTTAATTCCAAGCCCCATTTCTCAGTTGGGTTTTTGGTTTGGTGGTGTTTAATTTCTTGAGTTCTTTATATATTTTGGATATGAGACCTTTGTCCGATCTAGGGTTGGTGAAGATCTTTTCCCAGTCTGTAGGCTGTCGCTTTGTTCTCTTGACAGTGTCTCCTGCCTTATAGAAGCTTCTCAGCCTCATGAGGTCCCATTTATTAATGGTTGACATTAAGGCCTGGGCCATTGGTGTTCTGTTCAGGAAGTCGTCTCCTGTGCCAATATGTTCCAGGCTCTTCTCCACTTTTTCTTCTAAGTGACTTAGTGTCTCTGTTTTTATGTTGAGGTCTTTGATCCACTTGGATTTGAGTTTTGTGCAAGGTGACAAATATGGGTCCAGTTGCATTTTTTTACACATAGACCTCCAGTTAGACCAGCACCATTTGTTGAAGATGCTATCCTTTTTCCATTGAATAGATTTGGCTTCTTTGTCAAAAACCAAGTGATCATATGTGTGTGGATTCATATCTGGGTCTTCAATTCAATTCCACTGATCCACCAGCCTGTTGCTGTGCCAGTACCATGCTGTTTTAATTACTATTGCTTTATAGTACAGTTTGAGATCAGGTATGAAGATTCCTCCAGAGGATCTTTTATTGTACAAGATTGTTTTAGCTATTCTGGGTTTTTTGTTTTTCCATGTGAAGTTCAGAATTGAACTTTCAATGTCTTTAAAAAGTTGTGTAGGTATTTTGATAGGAATTGCATTGAATCTGTAGATAGCTTTTGGTAGGATGGCCATTTTTACTATGTTAATTTTCCCGATCCATGAGCAAGGAAGATCATTCCATCTTCTCAGGTCATCTTCAATCTCTTTCTTCAGAGTTTTGAAATTTTTTTCAAACAAGTCCTTTACTTGCTTAGTTAGAGTAACTCCTAAATATTTTATATTGCTTGTGGCTAATGTGAAGGGTGTGGTTTTCCTAAATTCTTCCTCTGCAAGTTTGTCATTTGTGTATAGGAAGCCTACAGACTTTTTTGAGTTAATTTTGTATCCAGCCAATTTGCTGAAGGTGTTTATCAGCTTTAGGAGTTCTCTGGTGGAATTTTGAGCAAATCACCAGCTTTCATTGTTCTGTGCATCATGTACACCTTACACATAATTTTAGGACTATATAATGCTTAGGAGAAATTACATGCTTTCCAAACAAAAGAACCAGACACTGACACTGGATCAGACCTGAAAGGATTCATTCCTCTCAGCATGCTGGACACTGACATCCTACATCCTTCATGTTTCAGCACCAAGTGCTTCAGTTGCTGTTCCTCACCAGAACAAGACAGCTCCCAGGGCACCTTCGAAGAAGGCTTCCAATCCCAAATGGTCCAGCATTTCAGACTATCCCACACAGGACTCTAAATCAGCCTGGAATTTCTCAAAATTTAGAAAGTGGACCACAAATGCTGTTCCTAGCTTTTTTAATTTTTCCCCCAATTTCATTTGGGCCCCTACAAAGGTATTATTTGTCCCAAATCAGCCAGAAGAAGTCTTAAGAGAATGATGCCACATTTCCTTTAAAGGGGGTTGGGTAGGTTTTTGGTTGCTTTCTTGAGCTATAGAGTGTTATTTTCAATGGGAGTTGGTTCTAAGTTATTGTTGGTCTTATCTAGGGAGAAAACAATGTTGGGCTCAGGGATGTCTCTCTTTTCTTTTATCTCCCATTCTTAGGTTTGGAGATAGGGGTTGAAAAGAAAGGAGGAGGAATATAGAAATATATAGGGAAAATAAAACAAAAAGTTAATTAGTGAGTCTACACCTCAACTTAATGCCTCAATTTTTACTCACAAGGTTATTTTTAATACACTGGCATAGAATTTTGTATATAGACACAAAATAAGTTTAATTTTAGAATTCAAATGTAAGATTATTCATCACACAGTAGACCTATTTTTTCTCTAATATGAGGTATTAAACTCATATAACTCAATTATAATACAAGGCTTACTTCTAATACTTTGAAAGTGTTATTGCAGATTGTTTAGAATGAATTAGTTATACAAGCTAATTATTTAGTTGATCAAATCATGGTAATATCAATTACTAGTCTATTTTTATCAAAAGAATATACATCTTAAATTCAAAATATAGACATGATTTTGTAGAAAGATAAGTTAAAATGGTTGGACATGTCTTCAAAAGCCTCAGAGACATACAGAACATGGTGTTTAAAAATCTTTTAATTATTTTAATGATTCACTGACAATGAGACAAGTTAACTTCTGGCAACACCCAGACTACCTCAACGAGGATAATGAGCATCAAGGAACCTCCTTATGGAGATGGATTCAAAGGTGGCAAACAAGCCACTGAGAAAAATGTCTTCCTTTCTATCTCAGACAGAATTTTGCCTTAAAAAGGGCAAGCTTGGTTGCAGGCAGAGTTGATGGCCAAACTCATCCAAGACAGGGTAAGCAAGTCCTCAATAGTTCCTGCCTCACAAATATGTCTGTCAGATATATTGGGACAGAAGGCTGGAGATGTTCTAACGTTATAGAGAGTTTTGGATGACTATTCAGGTAGAAAATTGTCTCTGTCAGCTTCTCATTTGGAAAGCTACTAACCTGCATTCTCTGTATACTCAGGTAATCAATTTTATTCCTTCTCAAGTCTTTGATGGGGTTGAAGACCAGATAGGTAAAATTTACTATTATGCTTAGTTGTTTAGGAGTTAAGATGTTTTTAGGTCTAGATAGATGTTTCAAGTTGATAATGATGAGATATGATAGATATCCAGAATTTTAGACGCATCAAAATAGGAAAGATGTTTTCTTCAAGGCTGTTAAATACAAATAATCAAAACACTAAAGAATGTAACATTTATATAATTTCTGATTGTGTCATAGTTCTTCTTGCTATAGGTAGTTCATTATATATATATATATATATATATATATGTGTGTGTGTGTGTGTGTGTGTGTGTGTGTGTGTGTGTGTGTGTGTGTAATAATATACATGTATATGTAAAAATAAAAATGTTTAATAAAAAAAGAAAAATTTAAGAGTTGATAGCTGAACATTTTAATCAGAGTTTTAATAGTAAATTCATGCAGAGCCAGGAAATAAGAATAAATTAGCCAGGTGTAAGAGAATACAACTGGTCAGAAAAATGGTAGAATGAGACAGTAAAATGGTTAATGAGACAGTACTAGCCCATCATCACACCATCTCTTGCTCTTTCAATCATGGTCACTAGTGTAATTTGTTTTCTGATACATTACATGAGACAAATGGCTTGGGAATCCCTAGACTTCTGATATTAGTGGATAACTGGATAGTATATTTATTGTTGTCTATGAACAGTGAAAATGAATATTTCAATTCATTTGTTTTCATACTTGTTGAATGATTTCATCCAGATCTAAGTGGGATATATATGTTAAATGGAAGAATAAAAAGAAAGATGGAGAGAGAGCAAATATAGTATAGGACTTTGTAAGAATAGTAGTTTGGCAACAACTGAAAGGGTTAGTTAGAACAATGAGAAGAGATGAAAATAAAAGGTAGAAGGAAAATATGATACAGTATCATTCAAGATGAGCTACATTATGCCGTGGTAATAAACTATGTACAAAGACAGTGATTATAACACCAGGTTCATTTTTTCTATGTGTACAATGTGAGGCCCTTACAGACCTGCTCTTCATTTTTCTCCCAAGACACAAGTTTGAAGGACTCTCCATGTAACATTGACATTCTGTAGGAACTGGGAGAGTGGTTGGAAATTTGAGTTGGTTTAAGATGACTGAATAGGGCATATTCTTTGATACCTATTGACTCATAGCAGCCTTATTCATAACAGCCAGAACATGGAAACAACCTAAGTGTCCCTCAGTAGAAGAGTGGATAAAGAAACTGTGGTACATATACACTATGGAATACTACTCAGCTATTAAAAACAAGGAATTCCCGAAATTTGTGGATAAATGGATTGAGCTAGAAATGATCATAATGAGTGAGTTAACCCAGAAGCAGAAAGAATCAAATGGTATATACTCACTTATATCTGCATACTAGGCCAAGGGGCATGTCCCACGAAAGCCTTCACTTACCAGGAAACTGGGACAGAGGGGAAGGCATCCTATTGGGACTCTAAATGAGAGACGCATGGGAGAATAGCAAAATAAAAGGATACAGAGGGTCCTAGAAACCTACAAGTAGAACAATATGATAGGCAGATTTGGGCCCAGGGGTCCCACTCAAACTAAGGCACCAGCCAAGGACAATACAGGAGGTAAACTTTAAACCCCTTCCCAGATCTAGCCAATGGTCAGAATATTCTCCACAGTTGAGTAGAGAGTGTGATATGACTTTCTCATGTACTATGGTGCCTCACATTTGACCATGTCCCCTGGAGGGGGAGACCTGGTGGCACTCAGAGGAAGGACAGCAGGTAGCCAAGAAGAGACTTGATACCCTATGAGAATATATAGGGGGAGGTAATCCCCCTCAGGAACAGTCATAGGGGAGGGGAATAATGGAAAAATGGGGGAGGGAGGAATGGGAGGATACAAGGGATGGGATAAACATTGAGATGTAACAAGAATAAATTAATAAAAAAAAATTAAAAAAAAAAAAAAGAAGTTGTGTTCCAACATAATAGAACTCATAATGCTCCCAGAGGAAGGAATTCTGAATATTTTAAAGAGTAGTAGAATTCACATAAATGTAAAAAGGGGAAATGTCAAAGGATAAAAGTTTTAGGAAAACAAATGTTCAGAGGAAGAGTTTTGGAAGGAATTGTAAGGCAGATAGACACACATGAGCTTCAAGATAGAATGGCAGATAAGAATAATGAAAGTTTAAATAGAAGAGACTGGACCCTGGGGAGAGGATGGTAATGGGTACATGCTTCCTATGATTGCGTAGACAATGAGTTATAATGAAAAATGATGTAGAGAATGAATTAAGCTTGACATTTGGGCTGGCAAAAAATTCTCTCCCAATGAGCCCCCAACCTAGATCCACCGATTTCCATACCATTTGTGGTCTTCATTACATACTTTTTTGTTGAATGAATGAATTGCACAGCTATGAGTACAAGAAGGTTATTTCTTGAAGTTTTTTCTTTTGCATTAAGAATTGTGAGCTAGAATCCTCAGCGAAGGAAAAGAGGCTGCTGAAATGCTATATCCTAACGAAGGCTGTCATATGTGAGCCTGTGATACAGACAAAAAAAAGCAATTAGCTATCAACTGTCACCATTTGAACCAATATTCTACCAGTCTTTGTAGTAGGGTGGGTGAGAGAGAAACAGAGTCAAGAGACTCTGTCTTTCAAAGAATTAAGTTTCTAATTTTTCCCAGTAATTTTTGACTGAACCTAAGGCCCCACCATGTTAGATAAGTGTTCTGCCACGGGTCTATAGTCACACGCACAGGACTACAGTTTTCTTAGACCGTATTCATCTATTCCTCCCCAATGCTTATAGTAACTAGAAACATCTTCCAAGAAAGGAAAAATCAGAGTGCATGCTCTGGATCTATCTTTATGCTGTTTTGGTGTAGTACAGTTTTAAAAAGCTAAAGCCCTTACTACACTCTCCTCAGGCATGAACAACATAGATAAGCACCAGAGCAGCTGTGCCCTTTCTTCTGGAGTGTCTTCAGGTAAGGAATGTGTTGTATTGGTGTAAATACCATGATAGGAAAGGATTGAGTTGCAATGTGCTGGAGCAAAAGACAGTGGCAGTAGCCTTCTTTACCTATTACAACTATAGAAAAGACTCATGAGCACATTTGTCACTCAATTTCAAATAAGATTTTAAGGGAGTAAGGCATCTTTGGAGATTGGTTATGAGCCAGTTTAGCTTATAAATGAGGAGCGTCATGGGTATATACTCTGACGATGTGTGTGTGTGTGTGTGTGTGTGTGTGTGTGTGTGTGTGCGTGTGTGTGTGTGTAGTTGATCATTAGAAATTAGTAGATCTGTTAGGAATTGGAGGAGATGGGTGAATAATATGAGGATACACTGCACAACATTTTCAAACAACTAATAAAAACATGTATAGAGGTAGTCAGCAGAGATAGATAATGCTTCCATAAGAAGCCATACATTATGAAATGAAAATCCCAGTACTAGACATGAACATGAATTGTTGGTAAAGAAGTACACAGAGCTCCCTTAACAACATGGGGTGCTTCCATTGCATTTGGTTGTGCTGGTACTTTCCCAGGATTGCATGTTTACCCAAGCATCAACTTTCCTTGTTGTTCAAACTACCACTGCTGCTATGTAAGGCAAAGAGTGTTTCTCATGATAAAGTAAGGACACATTGATTCTTTCCCTGCTTTGTTTTGAAGATTTTACTTCTCCCAAATACACTTGCCAATCTCTGATATACCAAAAAGTCTCATTAGAAACCTAAAGTATCATGGCATTAATGCAGTCTCAAGAACTATGTTTTTCTAATCATCCTTTCAGATAGTCATACAAGAGAGTATATTTTGGGACTCTACATGGACTTAAAACATAATCACCTATGTATAGCAGCCCTTCAGTAATTGCTTAGAATTCATGTATGGGACAGAGACTACCCACATCCCATAAAACTTATATTACAATTCAAAGGTCATCTATTTTCTTCAAAAGGTATCAGAGTGCAGTATCAGTTCCTCTCCTTCAGACCTGAAGCTGTGTTTGGTTCTGTTAAGGAGTGTGCAATGGTTTGAACATTCTCTGGACTTGCTCTTAAGACACAATGTGCAGGAGGTTGGGGCCTTTGAAGTGGTGTTTAGGTGATGAGCTCTCTGCAGTCCTGCACCTCTGTAAATAAGCTTGCAGCAGGGGCTCATTCTCTTCTGCTCTTCCACTGTGTGAGGACATGCACAGTGCTTGCTATGCCAGAAGCAGAGACATGGGCCCTAACTTGCTGTCTCTTTGATACGGGGATTCTAGCAGAAAGACATTTTTTTGATGTTTTGATTGTTTGAGAAGTTCTCAAATTCTCCTTGTGAGATGAGTAGTGTGTGTGTGTGCAATGAGTGCACATATACATGTATATACTTGCATGCGGATGCCGGTGGGCAACTTTTGATGCTCTCCTCAATCATTATTCACCATGTTTTAAAACAAATTGTTTACTGAACTTGTGCGAGGGAAACAGATTGTAGCTGGTGTTGAGTCTGGGTAAAATATACTAGTGGCAGTGATTTTCAAGGTGTTTCCTGAGGTCAAGAAAGATACTGACAGACAACTAATGAAGCTCCTTGGTGCGCCTGCACCCACGCGCGCACGCGCGCGTGCACACACACACACACACACACACGAGATATAAAATTGGATGGATGGGACACTAGTTGGAGAAAGGAAGGGGACTAAAACTAGTGAGAGGAGAAAAACCCAAGGAACAAGGAGTGAATACAGTTGAAATATGTAAGTTAATGGAGATGCTATAGTGAAACCTAGTGATTGATTGCTATAATAAATACATGTGAAAAAAACCTTAAAAGGGATACAGTAGATCATTTGTCTCCTACATGTGAGACCCTGGAATCAAGCATCAAAATGTTGAGATTAACTATAGACCTGGTAAGATGGCTCAGCAGGTAAGGTTGCTTACTCTTTAGCCTGATTATCTGATTTCAATCACTGAGCCCTGCTCACTGGAAACAAAGGAAGGCAGTCCTGGAAGTTGCTATCCAACCTCCACACATAGACTACAGAATGTGCACCCCTCTCCAAATAAATAAATGTAAAACTTTTTTTTTTTTTTAAATCTAAATGAATACAAGATATATAGAAACCCTAGAGACAAGAAAGTAATGTAATGAGAGTTTCCTTTTTGTTTTTGTTGTTTGGTTTGGCTTTGTTTAGTTTGGTTTTGCTTTTTGAGAAAAGGTTTCTCTGTGTCGTCCTGGCTGTCCTGGAAATCACTCAGTGGACCAGACTGGCCTAAAACTCAGAGATCTGTCTGCCTCTGCCTCCCTAGTGCTGGGATTAAAGGTGTGTCACCACCACCACCCAGAAAATTGTTTGCTTTCTAAGAGCAATTTTATAACCAATATAAAGAGAAATTAAAATATTTCAAATACTTCTTAAAATTTATATGTATGCAGGAAACATTTGTGGAATGGGCAATAGTGTAGCATTCCCCTAAAGCCAAAGCTACGTGAGAGGTGGAGGCTGAAAATGGCTAAGCATCCAAAAACAAGGGGACGAGTGGCATGTTAGGATATGAAATGAGGATGGCTAGGTTACATAGTAAAGAATTTTCTTAGACAAAGATCTCATCATAGTTCAGATAAAGACTGTTTCAACAACTGGGTAAAAATAAACTGACTCCAAAATGCCTGCAACTTTAATATGTGTACTAAATAACATCACCCCCATCACATACAGAAACTGGCAAATGCTGGCTAATGGTAGGGTCAGGGCAGCAGGCCTTTACACAGCTTTCGTTTCAATATTTAATCTATTACCAAGATGCCAACATTTCCTTCAGTAGCTGTTAGAAAATGCTGTAATGAAAGCCAGCCACCTGTTAATTACTGCACAAAAACATCAGCGTCCAAAGTCATTATTGTGTGCTGCTGATAATTACAGCCACACAATTGTGAGGCGTCCTCTTGCATGTTTCTTAGCACAAATGGGCAGGCTGAGATGCCAAACAGGTGATGATGATTTGAAAGAATAATAATACATTTCATTTGAGGCACAAGTAATTTGGAGATGTAGGCTGCTGATAGTCTACTCTAAACAAATAAATCTAGGAAAAGATGAGAGAGAAGGATGGGCGCTTGCTTTCAGTCTTGACATCATCTAACAAGACGGATGATTTCTCCAGTGCATAATCAGGGAGGCACCAGCGTGAGTGAATCTGTCTCCGTTCCAGGATGATGGACAGATTTAGGCATCCTCTCCATGTCTGGTTGGGTGTGCAGACATGAAATGAGCAGGACTTGGAACGAGAAATGTTATGAATGCCATGCCATGCCATCTACCAACAGCTGATACACAATGAGGATGGCAAGCAGCATCTACCCTGCTGGAAGAAAATATAAAAATAAAAATTTCAGAAAGAAAAAAAATTTCCAAATTTCATTTAAGAACCTAGCATGTTAATGATCCAGCAAAACAATGAACCATTTGGGTTTGCATGTCCTGGTCCAGCCTGGACAACTGCCAGTGTTTAGACTCATGTGTTTTGAATCCAAGCACACTTGAAGACATCAGATTACAATCTATCATTTGACAGATGTGCTGTCTGCAACCTTAAATCATCATCAGAAATATGTAGTACAAATATCAATCATTCTTTTAAATTCTTATTACCAAATTAACAATAAATTATTATATATTTGTTACAATCTGGACATTAAAGCCAACACTGTATGTAACATACATACAAGTTCCCATAACATTTTTGTACAGAGGCTATACAAAATGTTTATATAGTGTAAGTAAAAAAGAAATTGGGAAAAGATTTTTGTTGAAAGAGGATAAATTTGTAATAAAGTTAAGACTTACATGTTTATAACTTTGAAACTTACCAAATTCTCCCACATTCTGTTTTCTTTTACCTTCCTTTTGGGAAGTTGGAACGCACCCAGTATAGAACACCCAAACTCCCTGGCATCTTCCTTACCACCACTGTCTCAGACTCTCTCAACAGTGTTTCTCCCAACATTTTTTTTTCTGCTCTAACTTTCCCTCCTCTTTATGTCTTAAGAAGTGGTCTTAAATATCAAAAAAAAAAAAAAAAAAAAAAAAAAGAAGCCACCCGGGGAATGAACAAAGGGTTTTACTGTGTCCCCAACTGGTTTTTGAACATTTTAAGTTCTTGTGGTATGTTTGTCAAAATTGATGAGCTAATGGTGATGCCTGTTAACTGAAACCCACGTTTTTATTCAGACTCCCTCAGATTCCCTCTCATGTCCATTTTTTTTCCATTCTAGAATATCTTGCTTACGGTCTAGCCCTTAATTGTCAGATCTCTTTGAGCTCTTCCCTGTAAAAAATCATCAGTACTTTCTTGTTTGGGGTAAACCCGACAATTGTGATAATTTATGATCACCTATTTTTAACTCCTCCCGAAGTAATTTTTGTTAATGAACTATAATTCATATGTCACAAAATACAACTTTTAAAAGCACATAGTTGAGTAGCTTTCTGCTGTTTAGTTTGGCATCCATCAGCTCTATATGATTACAGAGCATGTCCTCAATGGAAAAAGGAGCCCTGCAATGGTTGGTAATCATTCCTATCTCTTCCTCCCTACTCCTCCTCCCTATGTCCGTCACAACCACTTACCTACTCTGCCTCTAGAGATTTGACTAGTATAGACATTGCATGAGTTTACACAGTCAGCTGTGTGTGAACTTCTGTCTCTGACCTCTTTTTCTTCACCATATGTCAAAGGTCAATCATTGGGCATATATTTTCAGTGGATTGCCTTTCCGTGATGGCATTTAATTGTATGAGTTAGCACATCTTAATTATTTTCTTTCCAAGAGTGTGTGTTTGTATTTTTCATTACTGCAAATGGTGCTGAGAAAAAAATTATGTCCAAGCATCTGGTGGTGTATGCATCTAACAATATTATTTCTATATGTAGAAATAGATTTACTTAGTTGTATGTTAATATTTTAATATTTTTCTGAAGTGCCTAGGCTGCTTTGCTGGTGATTCCAGCATTCCATATTACCAGTTTTTCTGATTCCTCACATTTAGCTACAATGTTCATTGTTGCATTTTAAACCCAGAACCTTTATTTTGAAGTGGTATTTATTAGAACTAGAAACTGAACATCATTGATATGTGCAACATGACATTTTAAAATATACACATTGTGGGATGACTAAAATGAGATGGCTAAAACATTCATTTCTATGTGCATTTATCATTTTTATGGTGATGATGATTAAAGTTTACCCTTATATTAAAGTTATCTTTTATGGTTTGATTTGCCTTTCTTTAATGATCAATAGTGTTAAGCATTTTTTCACATAATTAGTCATTTGCTTATGCTTTTTGAAAATTTCTATTCACATCATTTGTCCTTATTTTTCTCACATGTTATTTCTGTTGTAGATGAATCCCTTGTCAGATATATAATCTGAGAATTTTAGTTTTCTTTTCACTTTCTTAATAATGCTCTTAAAACATTTTATATATTTGCATCTTCTTTGTGTGCATAGTTGTTCATACTCCCTGGGTTCTCATTTATACTAAGAGTGCTGTAACTTTACTGTGACCATTTAAGTATTTGACAGATTATGAATTAATTTTTGCACAATTTCATTTGTTCACCTATGGATATTCTGGTGGCTGTTGTGATGCTGTTCAGATAACCTTAGCTACTGTGATTTTGCGGGTGATACAGGTACAATGTGCAGAAGACAGCATTTCATGGCAGTCTTACATATCCTCTGGCTTTTACATTCTTTTCACATGCTTTTCTGTGTTGTCCCCTGACTATTGATGGTATGGTGGGAAGTGACGCATTGGTGAGAAAGATGCCCCAATATTTAGGTCTTTGTAAATTGTTTTCAATAGTGCTTTGTACTTTCTACTATGTAGTTCTTGAACATGTAAAAAAACCTTTTTCATTTAATTTTATTGTTTTCATTGCTATTATAAATGGGATTACCTCCTTAATTTCATCTTGGATGTTCATTGCTAGTGTATAGAGAGACAATTGATTTTCTTATATTATCTTTTAACCCTGCTAAAATTAATCGCCAGTTAATTCTGACACTATTTTTTTTACTACTACTACTACTTCTACTACTTCTTCTTCTTCTTCTTTTTCTTCTTCTTCTTCTTCTTCTTCTTATTTTTATTATTATTATTATTATTATTATTATTATTATTATTATTATTATTATTATTATTTCTTGGCACTTTTATAAGCAAGGTCATCAACATAAGAATAGTCATGTATTTTCTTTTCCTGTATAGATTTTTCTGTATAATTGTTACAACTTAAATCTCTAGTGCAATTGAATACAAAAGACAGGAACAAAAGTCCTTATCCTGTTCCTGATCTTAGAGGCGAAGTCTTCTGTCTTTCATCATACAGTGTGGCATTTGTTGTGGGTTTTTGATAAATGTCTTTAATCAGGTCAAACAGCTCATGTCTATTCTTAGATTGAGCATTGTTTTTGTCATCAGAAGATGTTAGATTTGCAATTTCTTTCTTCATCTATTGTGATGTTCTAATGTTTCGTGTTTATTCTACTTTTATGTTGTTTATGAGCTTGGTCTTTAATGGATGAGGTATCTCCCCAGCCTTGTGTTTCTGGTGTATTAATTGCTTTTCATGTTGAGCTTACCTGTTGGGGCAGTTTTTCTTGGGGATTTAAGTATCTATGGTGATCAGGACACTGGCCTTATTTACATATGATCCCTTTATCGAGTGTTGTTCTTTGGCTAATAATAGCTTCTTAGAATAAATTGATAACTGAAAACTTTTGAAAGTTTTTGAAGCATTGTTTACAATGTCCGGTGACAAAACTAAATTTTTAAATGCTACCTAAAAATAATATGTAAAATTAGCTAGAGTTGAGACTTTCTTTGAGGTAAATTCTTAAATTTTAGATTTCCCATTCTCTCTACCTATTTTATTTTTCCCATACAACTTAGAATCTTTTAATGTTGTATAATTTTCTACCACAATATCAGAGATGTTCAAAAAGAGGAGAGACATTGAGTTGTTTGGGTCTTTGTAGCTTAATGCTTGAGACAGTGCTAATTATTTATTGAATAAATTAATGAGTACAAGAACTTTATGTGTGGTATGTGTGCATGAATATGTGTGTGTGTGTGCATGAGTGTGTGTGTGTGTGTGTGTGTGTGTGTTTGCATGCAGACTGATATTTTCAAGGCACTCAGTAAATGCCAGAGCCCTGTATCTTCGTTCTTCAACCAGTTATTAAAAACAAAATCAGGAGGACATTATGAGGAGATAAATCTTTGTTTGCTCCTTTTGTTGATTAAGATCCATGTCCTGTTCTCAAATTCACATTTCCAAGTGTAAGAGACTCTCTGGAATAATTAATACAAAATGAGCACATTATAAAATGATGGCATATCTTTAAAAATAGGCAATTAAACGCAAAGTCTTTTATGGTGTTCATGTCTGAAATGAGAACTGGGTATTGTCATGAAACTGTCTGCATATCTCTGAGAGAGTGATAGGATGCCTCTGGTCTAACAGTCATGGAATATTGGTTCAGAGATTTAATGGGCAGACAGACACCTACTGGGTATTTGTAATGATAAAGATGGAACTATAAACAAGAGAAGAAGTCAACTTAACCTTAAATATTTTGTACCTTAGTGCTTAACAGACATTAAAACAAGTGACAAACAAGTAATTTTCTAAAGAATGTAAGAAAGGAAATTACACAAGACAATATGGCTGAGTAACAAGTAACTTTACCTAGCGTGCACATTCAAATTATAGAAGGCTATCACATAGAGTCACATTCCACCTGACCATGAAGACCATCATTCTCATGTGCATCCTCTAATTTAATATTTAAAAGAAAACTGGATTTGTCTTCATTTATAGGCAAAGATAAACTTCCTTCCAATTCCCACTGATAATAAATAGTGATATCAAACCTTGAATCCAGCCTTTGTCTGTTCCACTACTAAGACAGACGTGTCTTACTTGGGGACATGAGATAGATAGAAACGTTTGGATCATTAGATCTGAGTTTCCACGTGTCCATTAATTGTAGTCAAGCTCTCATTGTTTCCTGGAGTAGTTGGTTCTTTATGGTTCTTTATGTACTTATTGATTACTATGAATCCCCAGTTTTTTCTCCAGAGCCCTTTACCCCTTTGCCATATGAAAGTGTTTCCTCTCAACAAGAACTCAGGTCTCTTTCTCCGCCTTCAGCCTTTATGAAAGTCTTGTGATTTACATTGCCCACCACAGTAAGAAGGTGGTATTCAGCTAGTATTGAATCTAGCCTCAAGAAACCTTGCATTTCTCCAGCCTGGTTCTTAAATCTACCCAGACTCCATGTGGGCAATCCAGGCTGGACAGGTGGAGGATGAAAGAAGTTGAGACAGTCACTGGAGGCAATATCATTGGCATTCACCTAGCCAACACACCAATGACTGTCAACTCAAGGGCATGCTCTGTAGATGCAGAACTATCCAGCTAAGGCCAGACCAAGTGCATGCACTGTAAGCCATTAAGTGCTTAATGGACTGTCACATAGCAGACTTGGCACAGCACTCCTGTTCATTTCCTTCCCTCGTGGAATCCAGATTTTAAATTGTTCATCACTATAGCTGTGATCTGTTCTTAAGAAAGAGATCCTCCCTTCCTGCCTTCCTCTCTCTCTTCTCCTTCATCTCTCCCTTCATTCAGTGCTTCTCCCCACCACCATCAAAATGAATAGAATAGCTCAGTTCAAGCTATACCTGCAGACTGTGATTGTCTGGTTGTCTTTGGGTGGGAGGTTATACAGGATAGATTCATACTCTGGTGACTGGCTAACTTGTCTTCAAATGTCTGCTGTAACTTAGAAGCAGCAGGTGTGTGGAAGCATTGAAGAGATTGAGATGGGCACAGAAAGACTTCCAAGGAATAATATGGGCATTGGTGGTTAAGATAAGACTCTTTCTGGGAGCATCCCAAGGCCAGGCTCAGGTTGACCTTGAGCAGGTAAGAGGTAAGTGGAGCTATAGATAGATCACAAAGGTATCCCTCTGGCCAGAAAACCAAAAAACATTGATGAGGCATGATTACCAGCACAGGCTGTGAAGTTGGATGGAATTCTGACTCCACATTGCTCCTTAACTGGTCTTGTACTCTAAGATTCAGTCATTTTGTCTTCAAAATATGAATATTTGAAAAACGTACGATGAATCTCTATCACTATGCAATACATAGAAATACCACAAAACACTCACTATTTACTGTCTTTGTTGGAAATTGATAAAACAAAACATTGTGTTCAGATCAATTAAAAAACCTTCTATAAGAAATTGATTGATTGATTGACTGATTGCAATACAGTGCTTAGCATTGAAACCAGGGCCTCATACATACTAGGCAAATGGTCTACCAATGAGCCATGCTCTCCTCTTGAAGCTTAAGACATGCACTGTTTTTAATATTTCATGGCAATGTAACTCATGCACGAAACCTCCATCATTCCCACTCATGTGGTCATAACCTTTAATCCGAGCACCTCACATGTGAAACCATTCCAGCTGCTTCATAGGCTTAATTGAATACCTAATAACTGAATTTACTGTATTTAGAAATCGTGGTTCTTTTTGCAACTAAAGTTAAATGAGGGTAGTAAAAACAGAATAGTTCTCAATCTTGTATGTCCAGAGTGGTCACAAGGTGAGGAATAGATGACAGGGATACATATAAACAAAAGAAAAGGCCGTGTGAGGACACACCAAGTAGGCATCAATCCAAAGTCTAAGGAGGGACACCTCTGGAATTACCAGCTAGCTGGGAACCATGGCCTCAGCCTTAGAGGATTTAGAATTTGCGGGAAAATGTATCTGATATTGAAGCTACCCAGCCTGGGAATTTTTATGTCACGGATGTCTCAGAAGAGTTGGGCAAGTCTTTTTTCAATGAGGATGTCAAAGTGGAATTGTTTGTTTTCTTTCCGTATATTGCCTTCAAACACTTTGCCAAAAGTTCCTTTTCAGGGCCAGCTAGATGATGCAGTAGGTAAAAAGGTCTTGTCTTCAAGACTGACAATTTGGATTCAACTCCACAGCTCACGTGGTGGAGGAAGAGAATTGATTCCTGCAAGTTTTCCTATGACTTCCACATGTGACATTGTCATACATGCTGCCCTTAACATATATACACGAGATAAATACATTTTTAAAAAAATCATTCTTTTCTGTTTTAGAAATAGGTTTTGGTTCGGTTTCATGAAATTTCTAGTTATTTTCAATCAATCCCCTTTTCAGTGTACAGCTACCATCACCAACTTGATTCAAAGCTCTTTCCCATTGCTTATGACCAGAGGGAAGTAAAGTGGGTTGGGGTGAGTTTTTCTCTGCACAGACATTTTCCTCACCTGTTCATCTCCTGGATGACCTGGCAAAATTCAGATGTACTCCTCTTCCAATATTTTCAATATTTACCCCTCTAGGTAGAAAGAAAAATGAGTATATGGTGGTGCATGGTGCAAACAGCCACTTCTTGGTGATGATTCAAACTCTAGCCATTTTTTAAGTTGTTTACTTCTGGTGGCAGGTACACTCTGGACTAGTGACCACTGCCTTATTTAGTATGCTATTCATATTCCTTAGTTTGTACACACACACACACACACACACACACACACACACACACTCACACACATGTCTCTGTAGCCTTTATACATGTGGACAGTAGTTGACCTACCAGAGAACCCACACTGAAAGAAAACTGGATTTCATTCTTCCAGTTAGGCAATAGCTCTTTAACTAAGGATAGGACTTGATAGCCCCCAACTCCTTCCATGCTGGGATTTTGTCTAGCTTGATCTTGTGCAGGTCTCATGTATACTACCACAAGAGGTGTTAGTTCAGACAAGCAAATATCCTACTGTGTCGAGAAAAACTATTTCCTTGTAGTCACCTACTGCCTCTAGCTCTCATAATTTTTCTTCCTCCTCTTCCACAATCATTCCTGAACCTTGAAAAGAGGTTTTGGGATGTGGATGTTCATTTAGTTCTGGCATTTTACAGTCACTTATTCTCTGCACTTTGGCCACTTGTGGCTCTTACCACAAAAAGAAGCTTCTCTGATGAATGTTGAGACCTATATGTGAATATAATGAGAAATTCTTAAGAATCATTAAATAATATGTCCCATTAATGGAATAATAGTAGATTCTTTCCTTTGGCCTGTTTAGCTGCCATTTTATGCCCCAAATAATGGCACCACATACGGGTTTCAACTTGTATAATGAATCCTTAATTCTTAATTTAATGACTCTTTAAATGTAATCAGAAAATGTTTGAATACTCCCATGATATTTGTGCTACTATTACATTGGTAGGGATGTCTTGTCAGGCTGGTCATTATTGTAGTGGACATGATTCAAAGCTGGGAACATTGATAATCACTTTAAATTATATTTTTAAATGAATTCCCAAGGTAGGTTTCCATGTGTCTTTTTCATACATGCTTAGTTTTGAAAAGCCATTCCCATCCTCACCTTTCCTTCATCCTCCCAACCCATAGTGGATGTTTCTATGTTCTATCTTATTTTTAGGCATAAAACATGAAACTGAGACTTGTAGTGTCTTAATTCACTTATTATAAGCATTCTGAATTAAGTTAAACATTTAGAGTTCTTCATCTCCAATTCTCTGTATTTTCAATGTGAGAGGTGACACTTGATAAAGGGTATAAGTTTTACCATTGTATTATGGGATATTTTTACTTTAATTATTGTCAAGGAAAAGCATTCTGACAAGTGCAACTTAAGTACTACTTTGGGGAAAATTGTGTTTAGTTCCACATCAATCTCTGAGAATACCCTCTGACCCTGCTGTCCTTTATAGGTGCCAAGGTTTAGCGATTCTTCATCTAGGTTTAGTCCAAAGTCAGAAAATCTGTTCCATTGATTCTTAGCACAGCCATGGTGCAGTATCAAGGAAGACACTTCAGTAACACTGTGAACCTAGTACTTGCCTTTAAATAGTAAGTAAATACATTTCTGTTAAATATCTCTTCTTCATATCATCCTTGTTCTAAGACTTATAAAATAATGAAATCATATTTGAGCAATGGTAGTGAAACAGCCAACACACACACACACACACACACACACACACACACACACACACACACACACACAAACACACTTTATACACATTATAAAGTCCCACACTGATCCAAATTTTTAGGAGTACAAGTATCAATGCACTTAGATTTTTTTCTTTTTTTTTTTCTTTTTTTTTTTTTTATTAATTTATTCTTGTTACATCTCAATGTTTATCCCATCCCTTGTATCCTCCCATTCCTCCTTCCCCCATTTTCCCATTATTCCCCTCCCCTATGACTGTTCCTGAGGGGGATCACCTCCCCCTATATATTCTCATGGGTATCAAGTCTCTTCTTGGCTACCTGCTGTCCTTCCTCTGAGTGCCACCAGGTCTCCCCCTCCAGGGGACATGGTCAAATGTGAGGCACCATAGTACGTGAGAAAGTCATATCACACTCTCCACTCAACTGTGGAGAATATTCTGACCATTGGCTAGATCTGGGAAGGGGTTTAAAGTTTACCTTCTGTATTGTCCTTGGCTGGTGCCTTAGTTTGAGCGGGACCCCTGGGCCCAAATCTGCCTATCATATTGTTCTACTTGTAGATTTCTAGGACCCTCTGTATCCTTTTATTTTGCTATTCTCCCATGCGTCTCTCATTTAGAGTCCCAATAGGATGCCTTCCCGAGAGGAACACTCCTTCATTGCTGGTGGGAATGCAAACTAGTACAGCCACTTTGGAAATCTATTTGGTGCTATCTCAGAAAAATGGGAATAGGGCTTCCTCAAGACCCAGCTATTCCACTCCTTGGAATATACCCAGAAGATGCTCCAGAGCACAACAAGGAAATTTGCTCAACCATGTTCATAACAGCCTTATTCATAACAGCCAGAACATGGAAACAGCCTAAGTGTCCCTCAGTAGAAGAGTGGATAAAGAAACTGTGGTACATATACACTATGGAATACTACTCAGCTATTAAAAACAAGGAATTCCCGAAATTTGTGGATAAATGGATTGAGCTAGAAATGATCATAATGAGTGAGTTAACCCAGAAGCAGAAAGAATCAAATGGTATATACTCACTTATATCTGCATACTAGGCCAAGGGGCATGTCCCACGAAAGCCTTCACTTACCAGATTTTTTTCTTTTTTACTTCAGAAAGTCTCTTTAACTTGAGTATGTTAACAGAATATCCAGTGTCCGCAATTGTGTGCTTTCCATACCAAGAATTTTCCAGTTGTCTTTGAATACTACTCAGCTGCCAAAGTTCAAATAAGTTCCAAATAGAGTGCAGGGAGAAAAGAGACTCTCTGATGTGTCCTATAAACCTGTGACTTTCATAACTGCCACATGGGTCCTGCTTAGTCTAGTCTAAAGATTACCGATGCTTGTGCTCATCTCTTTCCCTCAGCTTTCTACAACCAGAGGGTTTCATCCATGGCATGTTGGTTATTGTATTTACAGAGCAGTGCTGACCTAAGACCCAGAAGAGCTTCCAGCTATTCACCAAGATGAGAAACTCATGTAAGCTCCGGTGTTGCACATGATTGTACAACTCATGCCTGCAAAGTTCTAACACCCAGGTTCTTTTCAAATGACTGGTCATGTTGGAAAACTTCAAACAAATTGAAGAATTCTATCATTCATATTGACCCTTCCAGAATGTCTCTAGATCCCCAAACTGCTTATTTGATCTAGGGAATAGCTGACAATGTGAAAATTGTACTGGGAAGGCACAGCTATTATCAAGCATAAATGATTTAATTACACCATTTCTCCAGGGCCTTGGGGAAAAGTATCACCTTATGTTTATTTAATGAAAGATGCAACTAGCTGGAGACCAAAGCTCATTTTCCTCCTAGAGCCAAGAGCATCTTGAATCCCTCTCCTTTTACTGTCATCTGAGCATTGTCTCATGAGATCTTCCTCTGCATCACACTTTCATCAAAGCATCCCTTCTGGACATTTATCAGTTTTCCAATTTTATACATGGTAAAATCAATTCAGAGAGACTAACTGTCTTTGAGTCACAGAGCTTGCAAGTCAGAGAAATGGGATTATAATCTTGGTCAAGTTGGAACTAGGCTACAGCTCCTCTGTAGCACTCACACAGGCTCTAAAGGTGAGGAATAAGACATTTATGTTTACTGCAAGGTCAAGTGTCTGATCTTGGGGTACATTCCCCTCTCCTTTCCTGCCCATTTGCTTGGTCCTCTTTCTTTCTACTACACATGCACATACTTTAAGATAAAAAGGATATATCAGAGTTTATCATCATAGTACTGCCCAATACCAGGCATAGTTGGTGTGTGTGTGTGTGTGTGTGTGTGTGTGTGTGTGTGTGTGTGTGTGTGTGTGTGTGTGTGTGTGTGTGTGTGTGTGTGTGTGTGTGTGTGTGTATAGATGCTATGGAGTGCATGTAAAGGCCAGATGAAAACTTGGAGACCTTAGTTCTCCCTGCCCCTCTCCATCTTTATGTGTGTACTAGGGACACCCAGGTCATCAGGTCTCTGTACTGCATAGCAAATGCCTTTACCTGGGTGCTCATCCTACCATTCCAGGCCTGATAATTCTGTATGAGCCTTAAAGACAGAAGTCAGCTATCCCCTGAGACCTGGGATCTCTCCAGGGCTCACATTCTTTGCCCCACAGTACCAATAAGACACTACCTTCTATAGGAAAGCCTCATGTCCAGCACCATTCCCCCTTTAAGGGGTCCTTTACTGTCAATTTCCAAATGACTCCAGACCTAACCATGGCCACCATTCATAGGCCTGCTGAACAAATTTGGTAAATGAAGGCTCCTGTGATGAAACTGTGGAATAATGCCTTTATTCTTTCAAGAGAGACTAAGAAGGTAATTGAATTGGCCTCTGAAGTAATTCTACCTCCTACTGGAAGGCCAGGCAGTGCCCTCATCCTGGAAACCTGTTGCTGAGAATGCTGAGTGAGTTGCTGCTGAGGAGCATAAATCTTTTGCCATCCTTCCATGAAAGCCTGTCACTCCTCTGCCCTTTCATTTGATGGATGGCCCTAACTCCCAGTGCTATAAATGTTGAATAGATTCTAATTGATTATCTGAGGCCGACAAGCTTTCCTAAATGAGACTCATGGGGTGCATTTCTTGAGTGACTTTTAACTTTCAAGTACATTTAGAAATAGAATTCAGGGAATAATAAATACTTGCCAACATCTTTAATAACTGAAATATAAATGTACAGCAGTACCAATAACTATTTTATAGTGTGTTTGCTTTATATTATTATCACCATTGTAATTGTAAATTTAATTGACAAAATTGTATGTGTTTTGAGATTTAAATGTGTGGTAAAATAACTATGTAACTGAACCAAGCTAAATCACATGGGCATTGCTTCATATTTGTTTTTGTGTGTGACAAAATATTTAAAAGCTAATGTCTTTGTAATTTCCACGTGTTAATTATAAATTGTTTATTTACTATAGCTACTTCATTGTGCAATGGGACTCTTGGACTTGTTTCTTCTGTCTTACTGGATTTTTCTGTCCTCAGGTTAGCGTCTCCTCAATCTTTGGCTGTTCTTACCAGCCCTTGGTGGGCATCGCTGTACTCTGCCTTATAAATACAACTTATCTGAGTGTTAGACATAAATGGCATTTTGAATATTTGTCTGTATATTATTGGCTAATTTAGCTTAATGCAATGTCCCCCGGGCTCACAGACGTGGTCAGAAAAAGCCAGAATGTCCTTGAGGCAGAACAGTAGCTTATATGTGCGCACGTGTGTGTGCACTTGTAAGCACATGTGTGTGTGTGTGTGTGTGTGTGTGTGTGTGTGTGTACTTGTGAGCATGTGTGTGTGTGTGTGTGTGTGTGTGTGTGTGTGTGTGTGATGCTTTCTTTATCTATGTAGTGATGGACGCTTATGTTGACTCCATCTTTCACCTTGGCTCTTGTGAATGTTTCAATGAACAGAGTTGTGCACATTTAGCTTCAGCACACTCATCTCATTTTCTTTAGACGTTTACCTCCTAGTAAAAGTTCTCCTACCCAGATCTAGCCAATGGACAGGACATTCTCCACAGTTGAGTGGAGAGTAGGGTATGACTTTCACACTAACTCTGGCGCCCCATATTTGACCACGTCCCCTGGAGGGAGAGACCTGGTGGCACTCAGAGGAAGGATAGCAGGTTACCAAGAAGAGACTTGATACCCTATGAGCATATACAGGGGTAGGAAATCCCCCTTAGGAACAGTCATAGGGGAGGGAAATAAGGGGAAAATGGGAGGGAGGGAAGAATGGGAGGATACAAGGGATGGGATAACCATTGAGATGTAACAAGAATAAATTAATAAAAAATAAAAAGAAAATTCTGGTCATTTGAAAGTTTTGTTTTTAACATTTGGAGGTTATACTACTTTCAAAAATAGCTGTATTGATTTATATCGTTACCAGGGAAACAAAGATTCTCTTTCCCCAACTTCCCTACTAACACTTGGCATTTTCTTCTTTATCTGTTATATTCTTCTTTATCGATGCTTAGAGTTCTGAGGTCTTGTAGTTTTAATTTTAAAACAGGATTTCGCCAATGATTAACTGAGAACTTTCTCAAAAACTTATAGATTTTTACATAATTTCTTTGGAGAAATGTCTCTGCAAGTTCAATATTTTAATCAAATATTTGACTTTTGCTACTGGGTTTTTGAAGTTTTTTATTTATCTTACTATTTTTTCTAATTGTTATATCTACAGCTTGAAAATATCTTCTCCCATTATGTACGTTTTCTCTTGGATGTCTTGCTTTCTTTGTTATTCAGAATCTTTAGTTCCATAAAATCTCTGAAATGTGGAGAAAAGTATGATGTATATGCACGTGTGTGTGTGTGTGTGTGTGTGTGTGTGTGTGTATGTATGTGAGAGAGAGGGAATGAGAGAGAGAGAGAGAGAGAGAGAGAGAGAGAGAGAGAGAGAGAGAGAGAGAGATGTTTCTGCTTAGTTCTCTCCTTTATATCCACCCAAAAGTACCAGCTGCCCACACTCAAAGTCTATCTTCCCTACTGAGTTAAGCTTTCCTGAAAATATCCCATATGAACACCCAGATGTGTGCTTCCAAAAATTCCAAATCCTGTAGATAGTTAATATTAAATTCTACAACCACATCCACCAGTTCTTATATTTTGATGTACCAGAGAAAATGATTGCTCATTCGCATATAACAAACATTATGTATTTGGATCAGGATGCTATGAGTTTGCTCATTAAGTCCAGGCTCAACTAGCTGGAGTTTCTAATATGGCTCCTTCTGTGGGCTAGCTGTTAGATTTATTTATTTATTTATTTATTTATTTATTTATTTATTTATTTATTTTTACATAAACTAGTAAGTAAATGAGAGTTGACTAATCTAGAGTGGCCAAACTGATGGATTTCCTAGATGGATTCCAAACTCCACTACTATCCTCTATTACCCAATTACCATAAGTATGGTATTATGATTGAATTTAAGAAGTGTATGATGTAAGGAAATCTGAATCTATAATTTTTCCTTTTAGAAAGTCCTGAGTTATCAAGTCAAAGATTAGCAATCATTCTATAAATAACATATGGATGTGCAGAAAGGTCTCGCAGAAAAATCTGAAGACAATGCAGTGAGAGATCAGGCAGGAAGAGGGAAGGAGTGTCAAAGGAAAGGATAAACATGGAAAAGGAAGGTCCAGCTTGCTAAGCAGCCTAGCTTTTCCTACTGTGGCGTTAACATCTGATGTGTGGGTAAGCCAGCCTGGATGTTCAAATCTAGCAAAAACTCTTAGATGATTGCAATTCTAGGCCAATCCTGAGAGAAGAAGAACCCAGCCGAGCCCCATCAACACAGAGAATTTTAAGATTTAATTACATTTGTAAAAAGTCACTAAGTTTGAGGAATTGTTTGTTTTCAACAATAGACACCAAATACAGATGATATCATTTATGCATCAGGCTGTCTGGCTGTCAGCTGGTGGATCATAAAGGTGACTAGGACCATGTCTTTCGTCACTGTCAGGGAGCTATTGGCATCAGGATTCTGGGAATGTAAACAGAAGTGTCCAGATCCTCTTGAGATTTTGACTGAGAGTTGGCACAAAGCCTGTTTCCCTGCATGACGTTGTCTGATGCAAATAAATACAAAAACAGAGAGGATGGATTCATCTCTTGATAAGAAGTACCACAAAACCACATGGCAAAAAAGCAGGAATCTGGTGAGGTATGGTAGCTATTCATGCAATGTATCACTGGAAGCAAAGAATATTACAACTATTTTCAGAAATAATAAAGGCAAGGTTCATAACAGGGTAAATGACCTGCCAAGTTCACTCAACTAGTGTGTTATAAGTTGGGAATGGCCAACTCTGTGACTTTTCTAGAGTGCACATTTCATTGCTTCTCTCATCCTGTCCCTTTTTCATCTTGGCTTTAGTGTGTTTCCATTTTAGCGCTATTACTCTTTAATTAGTGAACATTCAAATGTTTTTCTATGCCTGGTAGTTTCTCTGTCATATAACAATGAGAAACTTCTGGTTACATGTCTACAGCTTCAAGGCTGGACCCTGAATGCATTGACCTTTAAGTCAAACTGTCCAGGGAGCTATTAGCTCCGTTGAGCAGCAGCTGGGCTTGTCAGTTAGCCCCTGAGATGGGTTAGTCATCAGTGTTCTTTATTAACTGCTAAACAATTGGTTCCAAAGAAAGTTTACAGAGCCTCTGTAAAAAATGTCCAGAAGGCCCACGAGAGTTGATTTGCCTCATTTCCCCCATTTCCTATGTCCATTTAGATGTGCAACTAGAGTTTTTTCAGCTAATTCAAAATAAATTGTCCCACAGTGGTCCTTGATAGAGTCGCATAAAGGCCACATCTGTGCTTGCTGTATTGTAATTCATTGTAATGATGTAGAGTGATGATTACTATTAATAATACTCAGTACAGTAATAATTGTTGCTGTATTATATCATTATTTACATTTTTTTCTGATGGACAGATGAAGCCAGGAGACCATCTCATTTTTCTGTCTAGAAAGGCCTGTGACCTGAAGTTCTCTTTCCAGTGGTGGGTGTGTTATGACTTTCTGAGCCATTTCTAGATGTCAGTTGATAATATATTGGAATTTGGCTGGAACCATCCATCCCCCAAAACTTTGATCCCTGTCTTTACATGAGGCCTCTGAGGAGAACACATGCATATCTTTTTCGTAAGTTCTAAGCTTCTTGCCCTACTTCCTATAACTCTAGCAAAAATTAATAGCATTAAATAAAAGAATTATTTCAATGCATGAGTGAGATCATACAATCTCTTTTATTCAGATTAAAGATGAAGTTAAACAAAGACCCTGTACTCCTTTCTCCTTGATCTGGATTCAATACCATTTCCAATAGTGAGTAAAGGTGAATTTTAAAAATTTCTATACCTGAACTATGTTGTTTCCCCAAGCTATCTCCACATTCAGGGGCAGCCTTGAATAGCCTTTGAACTCTCCTTGGCTCACCACTGCATCAAGGTCAGAGTAATATAAAAGGAAGTCTAAATGCTTCTTTATCTTTAAGACATTTCAGCTTTCTCATTTTTGAACTGTGTGTCCCCTACTGATTGGTGAGATAAGAAATTGAGGAAGGTAAAGAGACGAGCTCTCCTCGAGAGATCATCCACATGGATTTCTTATAACATTTATTTATAATTTGTCTTCAAATTAGGACAACAAAAGCTTCAGTTAATTACGTTTTCCTCTTCTTTGGCAGAAATAGATTGCATTATAACACCCTAGGTTGGTGAGTCCTGTATCTAGTCCACGACATTCCAGTTTCTGCCTCCTCCTTACCTCCAGGCCTGAGATAGTTTGCATTTTGTCAGCTGAAAACTCTCCTAGGAAGAAATGTGGCTGTAATGGATCCAGACACAGAAAGCTGCTGCGCCAGGTGAGGTGGATTAATGCTGCCTGTTCTAGATTAAATGTGCTCCTCCCACTTCATTTTTATCATGTTGTTAAGACCAGACAATTACCACTGTTTTAGTCTTTGCTTTTTATTATTTTTATATCTGGCCTAGAACAGTTTACCTATAATCTTATGCCAATACTTGATAGTCTTTCAATTTGGACTAAGATTGGTTGAATTTACAACTTAGAATGTAAGAAGACTGACGCTCTGTGAATATGAGACCAGAAACACTAACATGCGGAAATTTGCAAGATTTCAAGGAGTGTGTGGGTTGCCTGGCTGGACTTACCAAGAAAATTTTTAACTTTTTTTTTTATCTTGTATTGTATTGTTTTGTTTTTTGAAAAGAATGTTCCTCTGTGTGTCTCAGGAACTCACTCTCTAGACCAGACTGTCCTTGAACTCAAAGAGATCCACCTGCCTCTGACTCTGGAGTTCTGGGATTAAAGACATGTGCAACCAATGCCTGGCCAAGACATTTTACTGTTTAAAAGCAATTTTTCACACAGGCAAATTAGATGCTAGGAACTTCATGTAAGAGAGAACATGTGATATTTGTCTTCCTAAGCATGGGTTAACTCAATATAACATTATCTACTTCCATCTGTTTACTTTAAGTTCATAGTTTTATTTTTCCTTGATGTTGAATAAAATTCCATTCTGTTTACCTAGCACTTTTTTTTTTTTTAGAATTATCTATTCATTAGGTTATATGCATCTAGGCTGTTACTATCTTTTTACTACTGTGAGTCGATCAGCAATGAACATGGATGTGTAATTACTTCTGTGATAAGATGTTGAGTCCTTTAGGTAGATACCCAGGTATGGTACAGCTGAGTGATATGGTAGTTCCAGTTTCATTTTTTGAGAAATCACAACCCTGATTTCCACACTCTCTTCTCAACACTCAGTATAAATGCCCCTCTTCTGTGGTCCCTTCCATAACTATATAAGTTGGAATCAATGAATTCTTCATCTTTCTTTTCACATATCACTTTACAAATACACTGAATTAACTTGTTGATTGGGGATTCAGAGGCTTCCTTTCTCTTATAAAGGAAAGGTCTATGTTCTGATGTCTTTTGAATGAAACATTCTTTTGCACAGTTTCTTGTGTGTCATATGCCATAACATTTGTTGGAGTAATGAATAATAAGCACAAGTTATTATCAATAAAGCTTATGTTACAGATGAAGGAAATTCTCAATACTTTTTTGGAGAGGTGCTGTGTAGTTTCTCATAGCTAGCAGACCCTTATGTAGAGCCTCTGCTAATTAATATGACATAGTCATCCAAATGCATCATGCTAAAATCCAATTCTTTCCAGTGATGACTTGAATTAGTCAATCTAAATACATAAACAGGGAGATATGACTCAGGTTGGATGTTGGCAAGAACAAATGCACATTTGCAAGAGTCAGTGCTAAATTGGCACCATTTTCATTCTAGCAAATGAAGTGTGTGGGTGATATAACCCAGTTAATGAACACATTCTCACAATTGGTGCTCAAAATTAATATTAGTCAGATGTTTGATCCAATATGAAGAGGGTGGATAGCATTTGCCAAAATGTTAGACTTTAGAACTGATTCTTTAACAGCAACAATTTCTCTGTGTGCATAATTATTCAGAAGCTTTCCAGAAATTAGTATCCTAAAAGAAAATTCCACATCTTTGTGAATTTCAGTGAAATATTCAAGGTCCTTCTGGCGTGCATTAAAATAGAAAACTTCTTTTCTTAACAGACAGGATTCACCAGTCCACCAGCTCACATTCCAGCATATTATAGAATAATTTACAGGGGCAAATGTACCTGATAATCAAACACTGGACATTTGTAAGGATCATAGCAAATATTTGCAAAAAAATCAGTCATCTGTTTCTCTATAATTTGTCTTGTCTCTAAAAAATGTGAGTAGAAGGCAGGGTGTATGACAGATCTTAGGTGAGATTAAATTAAGTTTGGGTTAAAAAAAGAGTAAGTTATGGTTCAAATATGGCTTAAAACACGAAGGAGGGTAATAGAACTGTGGTATCATTTATTGTAAGATGGAAAGGAGATTTAGTAAAGGCATTAAGATACCTAGTAGGGGCACAAGAAAATATTTGTAATGTTCTACTTGTAGGTTTCTAGGACCCTCTGGATTCTTCTACTTTGTCATTCTCCCATGCTTCTCTCATCTAGAGTCCCAATAGGATGTCCTCCCCTCTGTCCTCACATTTGACCATGTCCCCTGGAGGGGGAGACCTGGTGGCACTCAGAGGAAGAACAGCAGGTTACCAAGAAGAGACTTGATACCCTATGAGCATATACAGGGGGAGGTAATCCCCCTCAAGAACAGTCATAGGGGAGAGGAATAAGGGGAAAAGAGGAGGGAGGGAAGAATGGGAGGACACAGGGATGGAATAACCATTGAGATGTAACAAGAATAAATTAATAATAAAAAATTAAAAAAAAGAAAAACAAACAAACAAACAAACAAAAAAGAAAATACTTGTAAGTCATTGTAGTCCAAACAGACAAAATGTTCAGAAAAGTACAGTTCCTGGGCAGAAGTGCACAGTGAAAACTAATGAACACTATCAATACAGATCTCTATAGCAGAAACAATAATGAATTCATAAAGCTGTATCATAGAGCATCTTTCAATATAGGCCATGACACCTGTTCACTCATACTGAAATAGCACATTCCAGCTATAATCTCTTTATAGAGTGTCATGGTGTTAGAACAATCCTGGCCTTGAACCTAAGACAACTGTGTTCTCACCACAAGCATGGTTTTTTGGCTACATTACTTTAAGAACAAATAAGTTTATTAAACCCAAAAATGGTCCTATGCCAGGTCAATCTACTCCAATGATATTTTTAAGAAATAAAAGAAGGTGGGAATAAAAACAATTGTAATGTATAATAAAAAATTAAGAACTGCTTTTCTCTGAGGAAGAGATGTTAATGATTCTTCTCCTTGAAAGAATTCTGGGAGTTTATTCAACTTCAGTAAATACTCAAAATGGAAAGAGATTGGGCCTAAGATCCCTATGATTTTTGTGCATCATCTTTGATTTGAGATGTTTTTACAAGGAGGTGCTGTGTTAGGTGCCCATATATGCCTGTATGGTACACATTTCAACCTCTGTCCTTTGTCTTCTTTAATTATGAAAACTAAAAGTTTCCAAGTATTTCCCACCCACAGTAAAATTTATTTATAATTTAAAGTAAGTGGCTCTTTTTACGAAGCATCTCTCTTCTTTCTGGGGTATTATTTTAGTTAGAAAGTTTATTATTAGTTCTTTTTTCTTCAATAAAAGTTTTTAATTAAATCTAATTTCCCTCTATTTAATCCTACACCCTCCGCCTAAGCCCTTTTAGGTTTTCTAGCAAGTCCTCTGATTTCCTTTCCTATGAATATGGAAGCCACGTGGTACAGCATCTATCCAGACAATGTTGGGGCACATCCTAACCCTTTTAGACTCCTGATCTGATCATCTGGTCCCCAGGTTCTTTGTGACAATCATTCATTACAGCAATTTTCCGATCACACCTTTCCAACTTGTCCCCACATCTTTTTCTGCTCAAAGCTGTCCTAGGGTAATGACTGGATCCACATGGAGCTCATGGGTAGGAATAAAAGTTTACTTTTCTTCTGAATGGATTATGACTGGTAATTACAAATCAGGCTACAGAAGATGGAAGGTATCATTGCCTTTGCTTTTGTTTCTCCTGTGTACATCATAGCTGGATCCTGAGGCAGGCCGTGAGCACTGTAGTTGGATCCTGAGGCAGGCAGTGTACACTGTAGTTGGATCCTGGGGCAGGCAGTGTACACTGTAGTTGGATCTTGAGGCAGGCAGTCAGCACTGTAGTTGGATCCTGAGGCAAGCTGCCCCTAGGATATTTACACACAGAGTATCTTTCTCCACTGCAATGGGAGCTTTTTGAGCATTGCCAGGATGACAGGTGGGTACAGGCCAGTTGTTATTAGTGATTTACAGCAAGACGAACTTTCTCTTTCTGGGTCCAAATTTAGTCTAGATACAAAGTCACCTTGTTGCAGTGGAAATCTGACTTTTCAAGCCTTTTCTTTGCCTCTAATCTTAAAATGTCCACCATTCATGAGTTACACTGCTAAGGAAATCTTGAACATATAGAAGGGAGAAATTTCTTTGCACAGTCCCATCAAAATTCCCCTGTCACCAATTTATTCTTACAAAAGCTAAAGCCAAGTATAAGGCATGGTCTTATTATGTTAGATGAAGTTCCTTGGATGCCCTGAAAAGAGATAGCTTCATCTCTCCAAGCCTTTTATAGGAACTATGTACCTGCCATTGTTGATAGATTTGTGTTGAAAGGGTGTTTCCTAGAATACAATGGTGGTCTACAACTCTGTATATGTCAGGAATCAATAGTTTTGTGAATAAGAATGCCTGTAAATTTTTTCATTTGTATCATAAGATCTGGCAACTCAGAGACAAAAGAAACATGATCCTTTCTTTAAACAGTTTTGCCATCTGGTGATGGCAAAATACAAGTAACTATAAGTGCCCTGTGACTAATGCTGTCACATAGAAAGGCATTGTCAGGATCTGGGACAGCATCGTAAAGGGAAAGTTCACATCTATGAAGAGGGAAGTCCTGAAAGATGAGCTGATGATCTTGAAATCAAGACATGCTTGAACTCCGCTCTGCAAAGGGTTAAAAACAGAACAGATTGTATTTAATTGTGTGTGTGCGTGTGTGTGAAGTTTTAAAGAAAATAGCAGCAACAATTTTGAAAAAGAGCAAGGAGATTACATGGAAAGGGTTGAAGAGAAAAAAAGGAAGGGACAGGGATATAATCTCAAAAAAAAAATGAAGATATATTTCTATAAGGCTAGGCATGAATTTGCAGATTTTTCTCAGCAAAAGTAGCTGGAGGAAAGTTATGGTGATGTGGGAAAATATAAAATATTTGCAAAACTGTTAGCACTTTGTTATTGTTGGAGGACATAATGCAAATGGAGGAGGAGGCTGGCTAAGTAAGAAATGAGCACGGAGAGAAAGGTTTAACTGAAGCATGGCTGGCTGAGCAACGAAGTGTGAGGAGGTCATTTACTGAATTGCTGTTAGGCATGTGCCCTGAGCAAAGCTCTCAGTAATGATTAGCATGAAGGTAGTTGCCACTAATCAAACAGGTTTAAAACAGTTAGCAAAGACCCTTGGTAATGGCGGATATGAAGCCTGAACTGGTTAACAACTCCTGTAACCAGGCAAGGCTCTCAGTGGAGGGATTGGGACACTAACCCAGCCACAAACCCTTCAACCTATAATTTGTCCTGCATGCAAGATGTACTGGGGTAAAGGTGGCATAGAACTTGTGGGAGTGGCCAGCCAATGACTGTTCCAACTTGAGACCCATGCCATGAGAGGGATTCCATGTCTGACCCTGACACTGCCTAGATGGCCAGGAAGCAGACACCAGATAGCCCAGACACCAAACACAGCTTGCAAAGGAAAAAAATCTCAACGAAATGATTAGAAAATGACACTTTGCTATGCTCATAGGCTGGAGCCTAATATAATCATCATCAGAGAGGCTCCATCCAGCAACTGATAGGGGCAGAGGTAGAAACACACAGCCAAATATTAGCAGAACTTGAGGGAACCCATAAAAAGAGTGAGAGGAAATATTGTAGGAGCCAGAAGGTTCAAGGGCATCCCAAGCACAATGCCCACAGAACCAACCAGAAGGCCTCAGAGGGCTTCAAAGAAACTGAAGTGACAGTTAGAGAGCTTGCATAGGTCTGAGATAGGTCCTCTGAATATATTTCATGGTTGTGTAGCTTAGTGTTCTTGTGGAACTCCTAACAGTGGAAGCAGGGGACGTCTCTGACCCCTTTTATCCTGTTGGATTGCCTCGTCCAGCCTTGATATGAGGGGAAGTGTGTAGTTGTATTGTAACTTGTTATGTCCTCAAGGGTAACAAGAGGGGGGGGGATCTGTTCGAGAGGAGGGTGGAGATGTGGAGGACCTGGGAGGAACAGAGGGAGGGGAAGCTGTAGCCCAGGAGTATTATATGAGAGGATAATACATAAATAGATGATGATGATGATGATGATGATGATGATGATGATGATGATGATGATAGTGATAGATGGATACATGATAAGTAGATAGATAGATAGACCGACAGACAGATAGATGAATACAAGGTGGTGGTTTTAGAGGCTTAGGGGACATGCTGGTTCCTGGACCTGTAAACAATGAAGAGTCATTGAAAGAGTTCTGAGAAGAGTAATAAGGTTTGAAATCTGAAAACAATGACTTTGACCTTGTTGAGAAGAAAGTGAAGGAGAAGTGTGATTTCCACTAAGGAGCTCCTCCAGTTGGGAGCAAGAAGGTCCTTGAGACAGAATGAGCTATCAGAGAAGGTGGGAGAAGGTATCTTGTTACTGCAGCTTGAATGCTATGAGATGACAAAGAAAAAATAGCAAAAGTAAAAGAAGTGGAATCCTTACAAAGTATGCTCACCATATCACAATCAACCCATCAGTCAATGACATCATGTTACCCCACAATGGGGATGCTGCAGAAATGCCAGTGAGAATGAGAGGAACTGAATCTTCCAGGCAAGCTTTATATGGAGAGTCAGTGACCTAACAGGGCACAGGTTCAAACCTAGAAAATTGCCTTACATCTCACTTCTAGCCAGCAGATCTGGGGAGCAGGGTGTGCTGAGAAAGGCAGCCAATCATTTTCAAGCTCACTTTGGACCTTTCAGTCATGTAACCTTTGTCCTTGAGAATCAGTGTCTATTCTTCTTTCCTGGCACCTCTTCCACTTCTCCTCTTCATTGTCTATCTGTGAAGTTGGCTGTGGACACTCCCAAAGACACCAAGTTGCATCAGTATCTGCCAGTATTAGTCCTATATTCCTCTTGATATCACTCAAGCTGGGAAATAATCCAGAAGAAGCCAATAAAAAAGAATGTATATGAACTGTGCTATTTACAACACATGCATAAAGACTCCTTTTTACAATACTGCGTAAAACATAAAAGTGTCCCAGTACAAGACTTCAGTACACCCAGAAGCAGGGTCTTTATGCTTTATATATAGCTTCAAAAGCAATTCTGAGAGAAAACACCAATTACATAGGAATGAATAAAAACAACAACATGGTACAACAAATTATAAGGGGTTGTAGAAGTCATGGAAGATAAATATACAGAACTACATTCATGTATTGGAAATGCACTATTTTAGCCCAATGACCTGAGTTCTTTCCTCCAGAAACTGGGGAAGGGTAGACAAAATGAACCCCCAAAGAGTAGGAGGAGGTAATACAACAACAGATAAAAACTGAAAATGATAAAACAATATAAATTTAAATAAAATAAAAAAGTTGGTCCTTCAGAAACATCAATCAAATTGATGAACATCTCTAAGAGCAGAGAATAAAGGCAGTGAGAGAAAACACACACAATCATTCAGGATTGAAATTGGGGCTATTGGTCTGCTACTCAGCTATTAACCAAGCAACAAAAAGGGAATATAAAAGGATTTAAATTTACAGTCACAAATACAATATCTTAGAAGGAATGGACCAATTCCTCTAATTTCACTGACTGTTTCTATCACTCATGTGTTTGAATATATCATTCTACTGTCATATGTTTCCATTTCTAATGAAACTTCAAGGATTGTGGGGTTTTTAAATATCATGAATTGATTTATTCTTGTTATAGATAATATTTTGCATCTTATTGGATTAACAAATAATGTGTGAGGTGAGATTTTTGTCTGTGTTTATACTACTCTGGATTCGTTGAGACTTGTGGATATTTGGTTAATATTTTAAGAACAAATTTGAGGAGGCTTTTCTAATTGTTTCTTTAAGAAAATTTTACACCTTTTAAAAATTTTGCCTCTTTTAGAATTTAATTACATTATTAAGACATAAGTTCAAATTATTTCCTCTCTTCGGTATTTTGCCTTATTGTAATGAAGTCTCTGTTAATACTAATATTGCATTTTAAGGGACCAAGAAGATAACTCAGTCAATAAAGTGTTTGTCTAGCAAGAATAAGGACCCAAGTTAGATTTTCAGGAACCCACAATAACAAGGGACCAGGGGAGATTTGGCATCTTCAATCTTAGCTAGGGAAAGGAGGATAAAAGGATCCCTGCAGCTTCCTGACCAGCTAGTTTGTTTAGTGCATCTTTGTGACAAGTTGGATACCCAGGACAGAGTAGGCAAGATATGGGGGTGATTCTACTGAGACTTCTAGTAGCAGGGCTCATGGAGACTGAAGAGGACATGCTCTAACTAGACAGGACTGCTAGTAGAGGGAGGGAAACACCAGCTGACCCACAAAATTTTGACCCAAAATTTACCAGGCCTACTAGATATGCAAAGATTAAAATAGAGCAGAGACTAAGGGAGTATCCAACTAAACCCTGGACCAACCTGAGCCCCACCCAAATGGGAGAGAGCCAGCCACTGACACTATTAATGACACTCTGCTAGGCTTGCAGACAGGAGCCTAGCATGACTGTCCTCTGAGAGACTATACACAGCAGTGGATCCAAACAAATGCTGTGACTCACAGCCAAACAATGGACAAAGAGTAGAAAGTCTGACAGAAAAGTGGGGAGATGGGTAGAATGAACCAGAGGAGACAGGAGCTCCAGAAAAAGACCAACAGAGCCTATTTTCTAGGGCCCAGAGGGGCTTGCAGAGACTGAAGCACCAACCAAGGACCTGGCCTAGACAGAACCTAGGGCCCCTACGGATGTAGCAGATTAGCAGCTCAGGCTTCATGTCGGTCCTCTAGTAAGGGGAGTTGGGGCTATCTCTGACATGGACTCTGTTGCCTACTTTTTGATCACTCCTCTCTGGAGGGGCTGGCCACAGGGGAAGAGGAGGCACTTAGTCCTGACTGGACTTGATGAGCTAGGGTGGGTAGGTAGAGGGGAGCTCCCCTTTTCTGAGGAACAGAGAAGGGGGAGGGGGAAGAAGGGAGGGTGGGCCTGGGAGGAGAGAAGGGAGGGGCATATGATTGGGATGTAAAGTGAATAAGTAAATCAATTAATTTAAAATATTTTTTAAAGATTCCAGTATAGTTTGCAGGGAGTCCTGAAGCCCCACCCCTAACTCAGAGGCCATTGCCAGTTGATAGCTCCTGAGGAAGGGAAAGTTAGTTTTCTATTAGGGTGTGGCTCCTTCCTGGTAAGTCAACCAAGCTCCAGTGGATGACAGCCACCCTGACTGTGTGGGCAGCATAAATTGGACTCGGATATGATGGCTTTAAAAAAGTACATGTAGAAGGCATAAGGAGGTGAGGGATGGATCTGGGAGGAGTTCGATGGAGGAGTATAGCATAAATATGATTTAAAAAACCATTTAGGGCAGGTGTGAAATTCTCAAAAATTTTAATGAAAATACCACATTAAAAATAATGACACTTAGAGGATTAGGGGACAGGAATAGGGATGAAAAGGAAGGGAGGATGGGAACAGGAAGATAAGATTGAGGGGTTAACAACTGGGATGTAATGTGAATAAGTTATAAAAAAAATTAAAAAATAATGACACTTGAGGTTTTCCTCTGGCCTTCAGATCATGGGTATACATATATGCATATGCATACCAATGCACACACATGCACCCACACACTCACAGATAGGTGCTTCTGCACACACACACACACACACACACACACACACTTGACTTTTAAGATAACTTGCTAATATTTCTAATCCCTTTGTCTTTTCCTTAATTTCTGTCATTTTACTCATCAGGGAACTGTGTTGTTACAAGAAATTCAAAATTCACAAAGAAGGTAGAAATTTTAACATAATATTTAATAATTATTAACAGATATACTCATTGTGTATATATGATAAAAAATAAGAATAGAATATATTCATTGTTCTCCATCTTAATATTTCATCTTGTATCCTGTTTCTTCTCTCTAAGTTTAAGGCTTGACGTTACTTCTGCAACAGTCTAGGAGTGATGTGCTCTCTCAAATTTTGTTTTGCTGATGCTATCATCATCTTTTTTTCACTTTTGAATGTTGGCTAAGGAATACAATAGCCTATAGAAGAAACGAATATAGGCTGTAGAATCAGACTCTTTGGATGTGATTCCCAGTTGCACTCTACAGTAAATCAGTTTTTGTATGCCATTTTTGAGTTATGTTTTCTTTGAACTATATTAAATTTATCCTTACTTACTAGTCTTAAAGCTAGTCATCTTTCTTAAGCCTGTTTGTTTATAAATATTTTCCATTGAGTAAATTTGTTGCACTTTGAATATAGACAATAATAGCATCGTCAAATAATGTTGGTGCGGTACATTCCAGTCTTTCTGCAACCAAGACCACAATGCAAAGTGCTTATTATGTCTTCAATATGCATTGCTTTATTCAAGGCCACCAGCAATTCTGCAAGTCCACAAGGTCAGAAGCACTACTTCATACTTCAGAAAGGCCAGAAGAGTTAGAGGTTTGTGTGTGTTAAAGACTTCTCCAGGCATCATACAGTGGTTTTTTCACATGTTCTGACCTGTAGTAATCAAACACTACTGTCACATTGCTTTACAGAACTTGCAAGGACAGGTGATGACAATAAGTCACAGAGAATTTACTGTGGCAGAATACCACAGTACTTCTAGCCAAAGTGACAATTCTCTAGCCATTTTGAAAACAAAATAATTGAAATTATATTGTAAACACAAACACATATCCTCCAGTCAAGTCATTCACAATCCTGATATGTGCATAGCCAAGAAGATTTCTTTTTATTTTTTTATTTTATTTTATTTATTTTATTTATTTTTTTTCCTTTTTTTTTCTTTTTTTTTATTAATTTATTCTTGTTACATCTCAATGTTTATCCCATCCCTTGTATCTTCCCATTCCTCCCCCGCCCCATTTTCCCATTATTCCCCTCCCCTATGACTGTTCCTGAGGGGGATTACCTCCCCCTATATATTCTCATAGGGTATCAAGTCTCTTCTTGGCTACCTGCTGTCCTTCCTCTGAGTGCCACCAGGTCTCCCCCTCCAGGGGACATGGTCAAATGTGAGGCACCAGAGTACGTGAGAAAGTCATATCACACTCTCCACTCAACTGTGGAGAATATTCTGACCATTGGCTAGATCTGGGAAGGGGTTGAAAGTTTACCTCCTGTATTGTCCTTGGCTGGTGCCTTAGTTTGAGTGGGACCCCTGGGCCCAAATCTGCCTATCATATTGTTCTACAAGAAGATTTCTTATGCGTGGATTTACTTGATATTTGTAAGAATGGTCAAGCAAAATGTTCCTGATAGCCACTTTATTACAATAACAAAATGAAGCATCACAAGGTCTATCTAAATGAGTGAGTTACAGATGCACACATCACACAAAAATGATTTAGCAGCACAATACAGACTTAACAACCATGATGCAAAGCAGTCTACAACTGAGTAAAAAGTAAACATCAGAGTTAATACACGCCAGGTGGAAGAAACCAATGCCCATTTAGAAATCTTCCAACTGAGTTATGTGAACTTGGTGTATTTGCAGGGTACAGCTGCTTTCTAGACATGCGTGTGATAAGCATGTTCTCTGACAGGGATTTTGCTCTTTCTCATCTCAGGACTTACCAATGAAGTACAACTTATCAAATTCTTCTCTTTTGTGATAGTTTCCGCGTTTTTGGTGTCATCTAGTAAAATGTCATGTAATGTTGTATCACAAAGGTTTTCTCCCATGTTTTCTTCCTCAGGAGTGTATTTACTATTTGCTCTTATATTTATATCCACTTAAGGTTAAGTTTTTGCATATAATCTGAATTGAGGGTTAAGGCTCTTATTTTTTTTTAATTTTTAAATTTTTTTATTAATTTATTCTTGTTACATCTCAATGTTTATCCCATCCCTTGTATCCTCCCATTCTTCCCTCCCTCCCATTTTCCCATTATTCCCCTCCCCCATGACTGTTCCTGAGGAGGATTACCTCCCACTGTATATGTTCATAGGGTATCAAGTCTCTTCTTGGCAACCTGCTTTCCTTCCTCTGAGTGCCACCTGGTCTCCCCCTCCAGGGGACATGGTCAAATGTGAGGCACCAGAGTACGTGAGAAAGACATATCCCACTCTCCACTCCACTGTGGAGAATGTTCTGACCATTGGCTAGATCTGGGTAGGGGTTTAAAGTTTACTGCCTGTATTGTTCTTGGCTGGTGCCTTACTTTGAGTGGGACCCCTGGGCCCAAATCTGCCTATCATTATGTTCTACTTGTAGGTTTCTAGGACCCTCTGGATCCATCTACTTTGCTATTCTCCCATGCTTCTCTCATCTAGAGTCCCAATAGGATATCCTCCCCTCTGTCCCAGTTTTCTGGTAAGTGAAGGCTTTCGTGGGACATGCTCCTTGGGCTAGTATGCAGATATAAATGAGTATATACCATTTGAGTCTTTCTGCTTCTGGGTTGACTCACTCATTATGATCATTTCTAGCTCAATCCATTTATCCACAAATTTCAGGAATTCCTTGTTTTTAATAGCTGAGTAGTATTCCATAGTGTATATGTACCACAGTTTCTTTATCCATTCTCCTACTGATGGACACTTAGGCTGTTTCCATGTTCTGGCTATTATGAATAAGGCTGCTATGAACATGGTTGAGCAAAGTTTTTTGTTGTGTGGTGGAGCATTTTCTGGGTATATTCCAAGGAGTGGAATAGCTGGGTCTTGAGGAAGCCCTATTCCCAGTTTTCTGAGATAGCACCAGATAGATTTCCAAAGTGTCTGTGCTAGTTTGCATTCCTACCAGCAATGAAGGAGTGTTCCTCTCTCTCCACATCCTCGCCAGCATGTGGTGTCACTTGAATTTTTGATCTTAGCCATTCTGATGGGTGTAAGATGGAATCTCAGAGTTGTTTTGATTTGCATTTCCCTGATGACTGAGGAGGTTGAGCATTTCTTTAAGTGTTTCTCAGCCATTTGATACTCCTCTGTTGAGAATTCTCTGTTTAGTTCCAAGCCTCGTTTCTCAATTGGGTTATTTGGTTTGGTGGTGTTTAATTTCTTGAGTTCTTTATATATTTTGGATATTAGACATTTGTCAGATGTAGGGTTTGTGAAGATCTTTTCCCAGTCTGTAGGCTGTCGCTTTGTTCTCTTGACAGTGTCTCCTGCCTTACAGAAGCTTCTCAGCCTCATGAGGTTCCATTTATTAATGGTTGACATTAAGGCCTGGGCCATTGGTGTTCAGTTCAGGAAGTTGTCTCCTGTGCCAATATGTTCCAGGCTCCTCCCCACTTTTTATTCTAAGTGACTGCGTGTCTCTGGTTTTATGTTGAAGTCTTTAATCCACTTGGATTTGAGTTTTGTGCAAGGTGACAAATATGGGTCCAGTTACATTTTTTTACACCTAGACCTCCAGTTAGACCAGCACCATTTGTTGAAGATGCTATTCTTTTTCCATTGAATGGATTTGGCTTCTTTGTCAAAAACCAAGTGACCATGTGTGTGTGGATTCATATCTGGGTCTTCGATTCGATTCCACTGATCCACCAGCCTGTTGCTGTGCCAGTACCATGCTGTTTTAATTACTATTGCTTTATAGTACAGTTTGAAATCAGGTATGGAGATTCCTCCGGAGCACCTTTTATTGTACAAGATTGTTTTAGCTATTCTGGGTTTTTTGTTTTTCCATGTGTAGTTCAGAATTGAACTTTAAATGTCTTTAAAAAATTGTGTAGGTATTTTGATAGGGATTGCATTGAATCTGTAGATTGCTTTTGGTAGGATGGCCATTTTTACTATGTTAATTCTCCCAATCCATGAGCAAGGAAGATCATTCCATCTTCTCATGTCATCTTCAACCTCTTTCTTCAGAGTTTTATGTCAGGAGTTTTCCAGATTTGGCATGTTCTTTAATGGTTGCTTCAAGATCTGTGATTGTATCTTCTAGACCTGAGATTCGTTCTTCCATCTCTTGGATTCTGTTAGAAAAGCTCACCTCTGTGTTGCTCGCCTTCTTCTCTGAGGTTTCACGTTCTCGTTTTTCTTCTGTCTGTATGTTTATCATTGAGTCCATTTTCATCTTCAGATCTTGAACTGATTTTTTGATTTCTTTCATCTGATTGTTTGTATATTCCTGACTTTCTTCCATTGCCTCTTTATACATCTTCAGAGCTTGAACTGTTTTATTTATTTCTTTCATCTGGTTTTGTGCATTTTCCTGAAAATTTTCCAGTTCCACTCTATGTGCTTCTTTTATGTCTCTCACCTGTTTGGCTGCGTCTTCCTGCATTTGATTATGAATTTTATTTGTTTCCTCCATTATCATCCTCATTACTAAGGATTTGAGGTCATTTTCTTGTATATCCATTGTATTTGAGTTCTCTGGGTTGCTTTCTTTGGGGTAGCTGGAAACCGGAGATGCCATGTCGTTTTGTGGTTTTTTGCGTATGCTTTTAGGCTGTCCTTTAGACATCTTGCCGTCTTTGTTTTTGTTGGGTAGCTTCCAGAGTTGGATGGAGGGAGTCTGATGATAGATTCACTTGTTTTCTCACGATTTCCCTAGGCTGGAAGCTTCTGATGCTTCACTGGTGTGGATGTCATTTTGGACTCTCACAGCCAGTGAGCCTCAGCTCCCCTGTGCTGTGGGTCCTGCAATCATTTGGGTCTCTGAATGAGCGCTGGGTCAGGCCAAGGTATCCACAGCCTTCTGGGTCCCCTGCCAAGTCCAGCCAAGGACACTGGGCCCGAACCACGGGCCGAGCTCATCTAGATTCTCAGGGCCTGACCTGTCTGTGGAGCTCAGCTAGGGATTCTGGCCCCAAAATGCACACAGAGTCCAGCTAGACTTTTTGGGCTGGGACTGCACACCAAGGTCAGTTATTGACCCAGGGCCCAAACTGTCTGCCAAGCTCAGCCAGGAATTCTGGATTCAAACTTCATACTGTGTCCAACCAGAGTCTTAGAGCCGAGACTGTGCCAAAAGCTCATCTAGAGTCTCTGGGCCCAATCTGTCTTCCAAGCACAGTTAGGGACTCTGGCCCCAAACTGCAGGCCGAGCTCCACCCGAGTTTCCCTGGCGGAATAGTGCTCGAGCTCAGGGCGGGACTCTGGACCCACAGTGTGCGCTGAATTCAGCCCGGGACTCCGGGCCTAAACTGCGTGGATAGACCAACCAGAGTCTTAGGGCTGCCGAGCCTGTGTGCACAGATCAGCTAGAGTCTCTGGGCCCAATTTGCCTGGCAAGCCCAGCTAGGGCTTCTGGAATGAATCTGCTTGCTGACCTCAACCTGCGTCAGTGCTCCAGAACTGCCCAATGAACTGAGTTAGTGTCTTGGGCAGAACTGCTCACTGATCTGAGCTAGTGTGCCTCGGGTGGAACTGAGCGCTCCGCCCAGCTGCGTCACAGCAGGAGAACTGCGGCTGCACAGAGCTAGTGCCTCAGGTTGAACTGAGCGCTCTGCCCAGCCTGTGCCACAGCAGGCGAGCTGTGGCTGTGCTGATCTGAGCCAGCGTCTCCACAGCACTGCGCAGTGAGCTGAACCTGGGACTCTGGGGCTGAACTGTCCACCGAGTCCAATTTGGGTCTCAAGGCACCACGCGACCCAAATCCTGTCCAGAGTCCCCTCTCCTGCAACAACTCCCACCGGCCACCACACCAATCGCCTTCACTGGAAGGCTATGAGCTGCAAACCTCAGCCACTGCCGCTGGTGCCGCTGGTGCCTCTGGTGCCGCTGATGCCGCTGATGCCGCTGGTGCCGCTGCTGCTGCTGCCTCTGCCGCTGCTGCTCCGATCCGAGAAAATCCGTGCTCCTCTTGTGTGCAGGGGCACGGAAGTCCTCTGCACCCTGGTCCCTCCGAACCATGAACCACTCCTGCTGCCGTGGTGTGGGACCTTGGTGTTCCTGGCTCAGTAATCTGTGCAATTCCCTGAATATGCCAATGATCAGTTGACCGTATCTGTGTGGTTCTACATTTGGGATATATTCTCTGCATCTGTCTGCCTGGCTGTCTTATGCCAGCTCACACTTCCGAGAGCAATTTCATGAGCAGCAAGAGACAGTTCATCCTTTAACAAATGTCTTCCCACTCAGGCAATGTAGAAAACTAAAAGGTCAATACTTTTTCAAACCAGCATTTTTTTTTTTTTTTTTAATCAGAACTCACTCAGGCTAAACTCTTTTTCCTTTTGTGACTATGTTTTTAATATTTTTCACAAAATTTACTTTATAGTTTATTTGAAATGGGAAGCAGAGCAAGTCCAAGAAATGTAAGTGGATTAAATAGACACACTTAGAAACTGGCTATAGCCAGAGGGATTTTACAATAGTGTGGTGCTGTACCATGAAGCCTGATTGCCCTCCTTTTACAGTCTGTCTATTGGATGAGGGCATGACACACTGAAATTGTTTAACATGCTTCATAACTTAAAAAATTGTCAACTGATGAAATTATTGATAAATTGTGTTTATTTTCTTATTATAAATGCTACCTTTCTTTGATGGTGATAGACAGTTAATATATCGGGTAATGTTACTATTTCTCAGCAAATACAGACACAATTCACTTGAGTTGATTTTAAAAAGAAAATAGGAAATTATATTTCATTCTTCAAACTATGTCTAAATTGAACTGTGTGTATGTGCGTTGTATGTGCATGTACGACTTTGTATGCGCATGTGCAGATGTGGATAAGCTATTTCTTAGACATTTTTCACCATGTTTTTGACACAGAGTCTGCCCTGGAACTCACCAAGGAGGTCAGGCTGGCTTAGCAGGGAACCTTGGGAGCCTCCATCTCTGTGTCCTTGCTACCAAGATAGATCACTAGCCTGTGTCAGTATGCCTGGCTTTTTCACTGTGTCTTCTGTGAACTGAATTCATGTCCTTTTTCTTAAAGACAAACATTTTATCAACTGAGCTATTCTTAGCTTTATAAATAATTTTCTTAAAACAATGGCTATTTGAGTATTGGAATATGAGGGATTGTTAAAATTACAGTAAAAAGGTAGAACCCTACCCATCTCTACCATGGGAGTTGAAGATAATGAAAACCATAGCTGCAGAGACACTAGTCACCCTGACATGAAATAAAAATAATATGGAAATTGATTCTACCCTACATTCTCTTAGGACTTTGTACATTAAAAATGAATTTCATATCCATAATTTATTGAATAATAATGACAACCATGAGAAGTTGCATTGTTATTTTCATTATGTTGTCAATAAAAAATATATTATTGAATATATACTATATGAAAGACCTGCTTATCATGACTTCAGGTAAATTCAGGTATCTAATCCTAACCAGAGTTCTTAGAGAGAGTCAGATTTTTCATTCTGAAAGATGACCTGAAGGCATAGAAATGATATGCCATACATGGCTAATGAATTGAATGAGTTACCATAGTTAATTAACAGTAGACTGAGTATGTAAACTCATCTCTGGTTTCAGAGCCTGTCTCTGTCTCTGCTTCTCTCTCTCTCTCTCTCTCTCTCTCTCTCTCTCTCTCTCTCTCTCTCTTTCTTACACACACACACACACACACACACACACACACACACACACACACACGCAAAGGCACACACCAAATAAATAAAGTATTTTTTTAAGTATAGCAAAATTACTGTTATTTTAGGGAGTTTCAATAAGTGTAGATTTGCGTGGCTGGTTTTGTTTACTGAGAGGAAAATTATCATTTTTAAATGATATAAATATATCCATAGCATAACACCATGAAGATTTAGAGAAGAACTTTACAAATGATACTTGGCTGGCAAATAAACTGCTGTCTTTACTTGACTGTGACAATTCCTGTTGTGTGCCTTTTTAGCCTCCCCACAGAGAATTATAAACCTATAGAGATTAAATCACACTCAACTCTGTCTTAGAGCAAATTAAAGATTATTATCTCTACTTCCTTTTACATCCATCCTTAGGTCACTACTGAGAAAGCAAAAAATAAAAAATAAAATGTCTAGCAAGTTGGAGAATATATACAAACTGGCACATATAGAAATATGTGCACAAACACATGCACATATGGAGATGCATGCACAAATATATTTATTCTGATTATCTATGGAGCAACTGCTCATAGACGTGGGAAAGATTTTCCAGAGACACACCTGTGAAGGAGAAGCAGGAGATATGGGGAAGGCAAAGGAGCTATCAGGCTGTGCCACAACCTGGTCAGCTCTGAGGAAGCCCGAGGAGGCATCCAGACAGCAGAGCAATTCCAAGCTGAGTGGATGGAGCCCTTCAGCTATAGTCACCTGACACAATAGTCTTTCTGTTGTGCTTAATCATCAACTGACTTGGCTTGAGCACAGATACTCTGATGCATATATAATAATTAATTAATATAAGAGGCGTGGGCATAGCATGGGTGGTAAGACACCATTGTCTGTCACAGGAGATTTGAGGAGCACATTCTCATAGTTGCTCACTATGACAATGAAAAAAACACCAGTTATTACAAGAGTAATATACAAAATTAGGCAATTACCACAAACCCACCGGGAATAGCTTGTCTTTCTTCTGCTTATTGGAGAGTCTATTATTATTTCTCATTTAATTTTCACAGAGGTAAGGTTCTCCCCAAATTACTTAACACATCGGGTCTCTATTAGACCCTGGCTACATTGTGGATAATATAAAGAATTTGGTTTTGTCCACCATCCTGATTTTTGTTTTTCCTAATTCATCATTATTTCTTTACTAATAGCAATGCTCTGTACTGGGATAACCATACTTCCGGTTAAAAATATTTGACTTGCTTGCAGTATGTCCTCTGGCCTTGACTGTGAAGGAGATAAATGGAACACAGAACTTTTAGTTTGTTACTAAAAATGGAGGTCCCCTCTGACAGGGCCCAAGGACTACAGAGCTGCCTAGATTCTCAATGTTATTGGCTGAACTGAAAATGTTCATCTGTATTAGTTAAAGACCAATGCTAGAAAAACAATATACCCTTCCTCTCATTTCAGGGTACATACTTATTACAAGTATTCTGGCTAAATATGGAAAAGTTATAGGCTATAGTTTAGCATTTTGTCTTTGTAGTTTATGAGAATTGTTTCAGGAAATAAACCTTGTTCATTTTGCAGAAAAAAACATTGGAAATATATAAACTCATTTATATATCTATATACATATATGTATGTGTATCTGTGTGTATATAAGTAGATATGTCTATATGTATGTGCATATGTACCTATGCATGTATGTTTGTGTATGTATGCATTTGTACATGTGTATATGTGTCTGTATTTGTGTGCATGTATATATGTGTATGTACATATGTTTATTACGGTGTAAGAGCATGTGAATATTTGTGAATATGTGTGTGCATATATATTATATATACATATATACATGTTTGTGTATGTTTGTATGACAGCTCTGTAGATTTGACTTCCTGCTCTTATTACTGATTTTTTTCTTCTTTCAGAAGTTAGGGTGAGGAAAGAATGATCTGGATGAAAAGAAAAGTATTCAGTTGTTCAAACAGGAAGAAATAAAAAGGGGAAATGATTTTACCTCTAAAACTCTTCTCTTAATAAACCTCTAAAACTTTCTGGGTCTTCTTATCCTTTCTAATAAAAAAGTGTGCCTGTGTACAGTTCCTCACATTCTTTCCAAGGTGCATGGTCTGAGATTGCAGTTTAGATTTGGTGTTTCTGGGTACCTGATTGCTTCGCTCTCTGCCTTGACCATTTCTTACATAGTGGTATCAGTGAAGAGGAACACCTGGCATCCTGTAAAGCAGCATGCTGTTTTAGCATTGGATGAGCTGCAGGTGTGAAGAGGGTTTTTCTTTCTTTCTTTTGCACAACATGGGTATTTGCCATGCTCCTCATTTCTTGTTCACTTCCAGTGAGACGTACTTTGTAACTCCAGACTTAATTTTCTCTCGATGAACAATACTATTAAGATACATATTGAGATGGGACCACAGTTTTCATCATTAATCTACAGATGGGACTACAGTACACTGTGTCAGAGTTCAGTGAAATCTGCCATTTCTTTATTTTCTGGTGTGGAACTTTATGTTACAGTTACTTGCTTATTTATCTAGTGCCCTAACTAAACTGTTGGTGCCTTGACCTGAAAATCTGTGTCTCACTCTTCATGTTGTCCACACCATTGAGCAAAATACCTGGAGGTACTCTGCCTTGTACTTGGTACTTGCTGAGCAATGAAGGAATAGATGGGTAAGTAAGTTCAGCCAATGAATGTTTAAATTGTTTGTCCTCTCACACTTCCGTAAAGACTCCTAAGATATTGGCCAACATTTTCTCTATGCCCAGGACTTGTTTTCTCATAAGGACTCTCTTTCTTTAAAACACAAACATTTAGTAACAACACACATCTACTTAGTCACCTAGACTGTTACAGATGGTGTTCAATGTGCTAAGGATACCTCAGGGAATCTACATGACTGGGCTTGGCTGTTTGAGACTCAGCTTTTAGCAGGGAACACGAAACATGGCAAAATGTCAGCTGTCCTGGGTGCTGTCAAAAGCAAAGCATATGTTGCATTAGATGTGTGGATGATAGGACATCTTGATGCATTTTTGGCATAAAATTCATAGATGGCTTTGATTAACTGAGGATGGGCAATAATTATAAGTAAGGCCTTTGGGTGGAAGCTTTGAGAACCAGCAACCAAGCCTGAGGACACGAGTCCGATCACCATCGCCAGTTCCCACAAGGTGGCAGAAAAGAATTAACTCTTGGGATTTGTCTCCTAACCTTTGTGGGCATGTTTCAACCACACACACACCTACAACGTCCCAACACACACAGTAAAATTAAGCTTGAACATAAAATAAGTTTAAAGATTGAGCCTATACTATACACATATAGATACTTTTCTTGTCATTCATTATTCCTTTAAAAATACAGCATGGCAACTGTTTATATAGTATTTACCTATAATCAGCACATTCAATAATGTAAAAATAGTTGAAAATATGTGTGAGGCACTGCACAGATTATATATAAACACCATGTAATTTAGATGAAGGATTTGACTTCTTCAGATTTTGGTATTGTTGGGAGATACTAGACATGAGGTAAGTGTGCATTGTTGTGTACATGTTTATACATGATTCCTGCATACATGCCTTAGATACAGCTGGTATAAATTGTCATTTTGCATTTTTCTTCTTAGATAAGCAGGTAAACAATTTGGTTATATTATGTATTAACTTTCTGTTATTGTGATCAAATACCTGAGATGATGAATTTATAAGAAACAAAGGTTTGTTTGGGCTTACTGTTTTAGCAAATGTAGTCAGTGTTTCTTGGTCAGCTGTTCTGGTCTGGTCCCAGCACAGTACATCACAGTGGGGACATATAGCAGTGGAAGATTTTTCACTTCTTGGTTCCTGAGAAGCACAGAGAAAGGAAAGGCCAAGATCCCAGTGTCCTTTTCAAGAGTATCTTTCTTTTCTTTGAAAATATTTTTATTATGTTTTAACATATACATTTATATTATTACACATGAGTAAAATAAACTACATACAGCAGGAAGAACCATGAGACAACCAGGAATCATATAAATGTAACATTCATAGTGATTTGACCACTTGTATTTTGCAACCTTGAAGTAAACATTTTTCCTATCCTGTTGGGTCTAAATTTCTGAATGGAGATTAATATCTATCATATCTCATCTCTATTAACTTAAAATATCTATCTTGATCTAAAAACATCTTAACCCCTAACCTACTAAGTTTAATTGAAAGACTAAACTATCTGGTCTTCAAACCCATCAGAGACTTGAGAAGGGATAAAACTTAAATACTTGCGTGAACCCAGAGTGTGGGTTAGCAGCTTCCAAAATGAAAAAGAAGATAAGCATCAAAGAACCTCCTTATGGAGCTGGCTTCAAATATAGCAAACCAGCCACTGGGCAAAATGTCCTCGTTTCTGCCCCAGACAGAATTCTGCCTAAAAATGGGCAAATTAGATGCAGGCAGAGTAGATGGCCAAACACTGCCAAGACAGGATAAGCAATTCTTCAATAGTTCCTGCCTTGCAAATATGTCTGTCAGATATATTGGGCCAGAAGGCTGAAGATGATGCTTCAATGTTATAGACAGTGTTGGGTGACTGTTCAGACAGCAAACTGTCTCAGGAGTGTCTTTCAATGGCATCCTTCCTCCCAGGCCCCACCCTGACATCCTTCCTCCCAGGCCCCACCCTGACATCCTTCTTCCCAGGCCCCACACCTAATGGTTCTAGTACTTCAAACTTCCAACACACATCTCGTCAAGTAAACATCCCCTATATGAATCCTAGTTTTCAAACAAGCACATTTCACTTTTTGGCTGTTTTTTAAATTTACTGTAGGAAAGAAAAAGGTGCACTGTGTGAGTTGGCTACACTGTTAAACAAAGTAAAAAGGACACCTTCAGGGGGTGAGGAACAGTGGAAAGGTAGGAGCCATGAAAGACCACAAACTGAGGTGTCTTTCTATTCCCAGTCCCATCAGTGTTTTCTTTTCTGGGTGGATAAGAACATAAAACATGCCATTGGTAGTGGAAGCATTAAATTTTAAGCAAGACTCCACAGCTTCAGAATGGCCAATTTAGGAGCTCATCAAGATGCAGAGTTTGGGATTGGAAAAATATTTGTGTGGTTGTGTTATCTACGTGGGTGATGTCTTATATGTGAGTTCATTACAATAGCATATTTTTAATTTTGAATAAAAACTGACAAAGTAAGTGATTCAGTACACACTTAGACTACAAGTCCCTAATCAGTGGTTTAATAATGTACATTTTCTTGGAATTTAGTATCAATAAATTGACATTAAGTACCATAGTTGAAGAAAAATGCCTTGGAATGCCTACTGGGCATATGCTACTTTTCACTGGGATGCAGGGGTTGCAATTGTAGTTGTGTTCAAAGGTGTTAAGAGCAGGAAGACAACTTACTCAAGCATTAGTTTATTTACTTTTCAAAGCCTGATGAGTTGGATAACAGTAGCTTATTTTTATGACCAGTGAACTCAAAGTGACTTGATGGTGGAGCTGATGGTGGAAACCTCAAACTAATTAAAATTAAAATGTATTTAACCAAATAAAAATGTATATTGAAGAAAAATGTGAAAACCTAGAAATGTATAAAAGCAGCTACCTATAATCTGAGTGACACCAGGAAACACAGTCCTTGGTCTTATAAAATACTCAGAAAGAAACATAAGGGCAATTTTATCAGAGTTTGAAAAGGAAAAATCGGAGAAGGGACCCAGGAGATCTGGAAGCTCCTTGGGGTTTGTGAGAACCTCAGTTTTAACAAGCTGGTGAAGCTCCAGTTTTGACTGGAGGAAAGACTTAGCTCCTGTCTTTCTCTGTGCCTTAATATTTCTAGGAATCAATGAATGGTCTCATAAATCAACTAGACACATAGAAAGTATGTATATGGCTTACCAGGCGGAATCTCTGAAATTGAGGTTCTTCAGCATCTTCCAGTGGTTAGAGAATAGGCCTAGTCAAGAACATCAGATGGGCATTAGCACAAGGCTCACGTCCAGATATGTCCACACAGTGTCTAAACATACAGGCAGGGTTTGGTTGATCCCAGATAGATTCCTTAGTTAGTGGTAGTGATACTCAAATTCAATCCTATACCATCCTAACATGAATGTAGAAGAGATTGGAGGAAAAGCTTAGCATCAACAACAAGGAGTAGGTTTTAGAAATGCAGGCACTAGCAGCCCCGCCAGTGTTTTCAGCATGCCAACAACGATCCAAAGTCACAATACATGTAAGGTAATTGAAATTCTTGCAAGGAAGGCACATTTATAGGTTTCCATTCAAAGAGCAATGGACTACAACATGGCAATTACATAAAGGTATTATTGAAGAATTTATTATAAACATAGAGTGGAATGATCTACAAGATGATCACATCATCACTGTATGGGGAACAGTAAAGTGCTTATGTGGCCTTGGACTATAGCTGAGACAGTTATTTAATCAAAAATTACTGATTATTGCCTTATTATCTGATATTGTTGGTTGAAGTCAAGCATATGTTTACATTCCTGTAACATCTTCCATAATACTTGGCATCTCTTATCACGGGGAAAGCTATTTGTCCCAGGAAATCTGTACTTACATCTTTCTTTCTGGTTTTCTGAGACAGGGTTTCTCTGTATATCTTTGACTGTCCTGGGAGTCACTCTGTAGACCAGGCTTGCCCCAAACTGAGAGACCTACCTGCCTATGGCTCCTGGGTGCTGGGATTAAAGCTGTGTACCCCCATCGCCCAGTTTTGAAGTTGCTTTTTAAATTTCCATGCTATATCACTGATAGTCGCTGATCATGAATCAAAAGTCACTTTTGTCATTTTGGTCCCTCAGAAAGGAACTCTACACTTAGAACAGTCAATTATTTTGTCTCTGGTTGCTAAGATGTACTCAGGAGTGGACTGTAGTTCTTTCAGACTGTAGCCTACGGACAGAAAGCAAATGTGTCAAATCTCTGCTTTGGAAGATGAACTGACTCGAACACTGAAGATGGAATAGGGAGGAGGAGGATGAAGTGAGTATGGACTCAGTACAGTGAAGGAGTTAGGGGTATGTATTCAATACCCTATTGCTGGTATGACCAAACATACTTTCTGTGCCACAGTTTCCTCTCCAACAAATATTGAGATGCTAAGTTTATCTATCAAAGGACTATTGTGAGGAATACATGTGAAGAAAACAATAGGCACCTAGACTAGTGCAGCCATGAGTTGAGCATTTCACAGTGTTACTATGCAGTCATAGTAATCACAGCACATGATACAGCTCTGACATGTGGCTATGACAAGGAGGAGCTGATGTCCACAATCTGAAGACAGCAAGTACCAAAGGAGAGAGTTAGGACAAAGGTAGGTTTAAGATAATAGCAATGTATTGAATATGCAGTGATGTCATTTATAGGAGCTGGAAGAAAACTGGATGTGAATTGGAAGAACTCCAGGGAGATCAAGATTGCAGCTAGAACTAATCTAGTAAGAAGGAAAAAAAAATCAAACAAATGTCTGGAGCTTGGGGAGGTCATGGTAGTTCCTAGGTTTCTGAGCAATTAAAAGAATACAAATGGGGAGCTGACACTTGAACACTACATGGCGTAGATGGCTCCCACCATAAGGAGCTCCCGGTGAGCACTTGCACGTAGGCCTGTATATGGTTGCATGTTTGTTTTTCCCAGGAAGATTCCAAAAGGTTGGTGTTACCTGGCTCCAAAGCAGATAATGTTCCTCTGCTATTGAAAAGCCTGGCAGTTGCCCCTGAGTCTTTCTCCAGAAAACAGAAACAAGGAAAGATCTCACACAGACTAGTCAGATATAGCAACTGATTAAAGCACAGCTGTACGGTTGCCAGGAGGGACATTTAAACAATTGGATGTATTTTCCAAGTGTGGGAGCAGATTCTGACTTTAAAATTTAGGCAGTAGTTTTGTTTTGCATTTAATTTTGTTGTCTGGCTGAGTGACTCTCTTCCTTTGTCTGTTACTCACTGGCTAGTTTAGCAGCATGTCTATGTGAGTATCAAACTGGCAATATGTGACGAAAGCACTCTTTCTGAGAACAAGAATGAAGCATGCTAAACTTAGAATTTCATGACACTGACAGTGACTGTCAAGTGTCCAGGATTAGGACAGCAATCTATCTAAATTTGGAGCTAGTGAAATTGCAATTTTAGAAGGTCACTCTGTGTGTTTGGTGTGTGTGTGTGTGTGTGTGTGTGTGTGTGTGTGTCCCTCTGTCTATGTCTCTTTAGCTCTCCAAAGCTCTTCTTTATTATAAAATCTAGAGATAATAATTTCATTAAAAAGTTTTACCAGTTGCTCTTGCACTCAAATACTTAACTCCTTTCTATACAATCTGGAGCTCTTTGTATGGAATTTAGAGTGGGTCCCTTTTTATCCAGACTTCAGCCATTTCCGTTTCCCATACCTACCTTCTTCTCATATGACTGCTTGTTTCCCAGACTTGCAAATATTTGTGTTTCAGAACAAAAACAGATGACACTCCACCCCATGCTCCTTTTGAGGGCTCATTCTGCCCTCTCTCTACTCTCGGAGTCCACCACATTTCACTTGTTTGCCTTTCTTCTCCTGCCCTTTATCCTCACACATCCCACTATTCCTTTTTCTAGAACCCTTTTTTATATTTTACTAGCTTTTCTTTTTGTAAGTATTGAAAACTCATCTTGTCTCTGACAAGTCAAAATATTTAGTTCTCCTAGTTAATGACTCAGGGCCCAGAAAAGTAATGGTTTTCTGTTATCTTTGGGGATATGTCTTTGAAAATAACTGGACAATTCTTCTTTGAGGAATAGATAGTTAATTTATTACCTTTTAGACAGCTAACACCATTTAGATCATGTTTGAAGATGGGACTGTCTCTACTATTACATCTGAAATGACTCATGTCAATAAATGACTGACAGTTTATTCTCATTTTGAAAAAAAAAACCCTAGAAAGGTGAAGTAAGACTTTGGAAAAGCAGCATAGTTTTGATGGAAAGGAATTTTGGATGACACAAATGGGCAACTGCAAGTAAGAATGCCATAAGTCATTCATCAGTAAGACCACATTAAAATATTCCACATGTTAAGATCTATACCTGGTGCCCCCATTACACTGATGAACAATGTTATGTCTTGTTTTGGGGGCGATCATAATTCAATAAGTGAGCTCAATGGTAGAATCCACAATTATAAAACAATTTCTTGATCTTTATCTTAGAAGCTGTCCAGAAGAGGGGCTAGCTTTGTACTAAAACATATCTAGATTCGGCCTGTCACACATGGCACAATACTTCAAAGCCTCCCAGGGCACTGTCTTCATGTCAAATTGTCAGGCAGCACAGTCTACTTTCCTGGACTTTAGCAATTCCCTGAGACTGAAGACAAGCTCTCTTGTCACCGAGTTATTCTAAGAAATTTAACAAGTGGAAAATATTCTGCATTCCCTTATTAGGCATCACCTATGCAGGTTGCCTGATATATTCTAGGGATGGAGTATTTTAGAGTGACTCGTCTCCACACCATGGTTCTGATGTGCATCTGAGTCCCTTGATGCGTATCATACCAGGACTCTACTGGCAAGATTCTACCGTATGTTCAATTTTGGCAAATAACCTCTTTCTTTTCCATTAGTAATTAACAAAGAAAAATTCTTTCTGTCTTCATTTCTTCCTCTCAGCCTCTTTCTCAGCCCCCCGCCCCTTTGATGCTATTTATGTACTTTATCATCCTCCCAGTCTTCAGAGAAAGGGAATTCTGGATTCTGGGTGTCCAGTGTGTTTCTAAAATGCACTCACTCAGTCTAACCTACTGCTCATACGTGAAATACTGGTTCATATTGCTGTTGTATTGGTTTGCAGCTTGGGTCTGATAAGGTTGCTGACCACAACTAAATGAATACAGGGTGTGCTGCTGAAAGTGAGCACTGGAGCTGATCACTGGTAACTGAATTGATTGAAATCAAGTATAACATACCACAAATCTTTAATGAAAATCTACTTTGGGAGGTTTTTTCTTATAGATTGAATTCAAAGCCTGGAAGATGCTTGACCACTGTACCTTCAGTCTCAAAGATTAGATTGTTGTTATAATTTAAAATGGTTTTTGTGAATTTCATTGGCGAGTAATACATTATATATATGGGTGCGCGCGCGCGCGCGCGTGTGTGTGTGTGTGTAATTTTCACCTCCCCTCCACTCCAACTCCTCTTGTCTCCTGTCTCAAAGCCATTATCTTTTCTTTAATTATTGTAATACAGAATGCCTACTGTAAGATAGTGTCTTCTAGACATGACAGGAAAGGTGTTCATGAAATCTGATACTTCCTAAACGAAACATGTGCAATGATAGCACAAGCTGGTAAAAGATTAGTTTTTAAGTAAGTATATAGGTTGGCTCATTAAATTTAAAAACTCAAAAAAAAAAAGATGGAAAGAATAATAAAATACATTCCTACTGAACAGAACAGACTGACACTCACAAGTTGGTGCCATTTGTTTCAAGCCTTCTTGTATCTAGGCGTATTATTGCTTTTGCAATCATTCAAGTGCATGGTGACAGGAGTCCTTTCCCCATGCACATATAAAACATTTTGGCTAAAGCTTAAAGTCCAGTTGACTTGTTTCTTAGTCTCCTTCCAAACATTGCTCCACTCCAAATTCTCATATACTCCTTGAAAGACAACATTATTTGAGGTTGATGAGTTGTTTCTGTGTTCTCTTCAAAATGTATATTTCCACATATATGTATATATACACAAAAATACAATTTGTATTTCATGTGTATTTTTTGTAATCCATGTTACATCTTGCTGTTTATTAAATGTGCAAGTACTACATGAGGCATTTTGCAAGTAGTTACAAGTAGAAATAATTCAATTCTCTAACCATCTATCCCAGCACAACATTCACGAGATTTTGGTCTGTTCTCTATTGTTATTTTATATTGTTTCTAATTTTTTACCAAGTCCAACAAAGCTCCCCGCTCTTTTGTGCTTGTCTCCAGAATAGATATCAAACTGTATAATTACCAGGTCAAGGGGAAAGATTCTTGGATTTTAATCAACAATATGTGAGAATATTCTGTCTGGGGAAATAACAGTAGGTTTGAATACACTCAAAAGATAAAATTCTCTAGGCTAGAGGTTAAATCTATTATTTTCAGATAAGAACTGCATCAAACAATGACAGGCTTTCCTACAAAATAATTTGTGTAGGAATCTTTAAAAAGGGCCATCTTTTTTTTTTAAATATATGAGTTTAGGATACTTAAAAAATTAAATGAAGCTCAGCCTTCCAGAGCAGGAACCTAAAATGAGATGTCATGGCTACTGAAAACTATCATCATTTTTATCTGTCTCCAAGCAATGCATGCTATAAAGATGATTAAAGTGACTAATCTTTTCATTCAGTTCAAAACATTATGGGGTGCTTTCAATACAATAAAGAGGAAAGTCCTCCTTTTTTTTTTAACCTTCTTTCTTTCTTTCCCTCTTTCCTTCCTCCCTTCTTTCTTTACTTACTTTTTTTAATGCATTCACTTATGTATTTACATATTTATTTATATTTTTCATTTTTTTGCTGGAAAATTTTAACATTAGCATGTACAGTATTATGCTTCATTGTGGCATTTTAACACAAACTTAGTTTCCATGGCTTCACCTTCTCATCTCCTGACCTCCTGTTGTGCCCTTTGGAACACTCATTGTCCCTTTTCACTTGTGTATGACTTAGGATATCAGGTAAGTGAAAATGAAAACTAGTTTGGAATTCCATATCACCTTAGAATAACTATTGTTATTAAGGAAAAACAAACCACGAGAGCTGGTGAGGCTGTGGGGACAAGAACCCTTTACTCAATGACAGTGGGAGTGTAAAACAATAACCACAAAGGAGGTCAGCACTGAAGTTTGTCACGTTAAGCTTCATCTTTCATGTGACCAAGCTCTATCACCCTTGAGCATAATCCCAAAGGACTTTATATCCTTCAAGAAAAAGCATGCATTTCTGTATTTATTGCTAAATTATTGACAACAGCAAGAAAACAGAATTAGCTTATATGAGCAGCGACCCAGGAAAGACCCTTTTCTCGCAAAGCCCCACCAGACCACCTACAGGCTCTCTCTGCTCTTAGCTCTGCCTCCAAGCATCCCTCATAATCTTCACCAAGGAATATTGAAAGGGTATCAGCATGGAGTCTTTTGGAATCCAGTGAATTGATTTAATATTATCTTGTGATGAAGATGCTAAGACTAAATGAATACTGTGATCTCAGATGAATGCTGAACACACACACACACACACACACACACACACACACACACACACACACACACAAAGACATAGTCATTATCTATACGACTTCAGTGTTCCAACAAAGTAAAGCTTCCTCTTTCATATTTCTATTGGTTGTGGACTTCAAGTTCAAAAAATGCTTTGATTCAAGGCCGGACACACTGAAATCTACCCAATACCCACAATTTTAAGGAAGACAGGTATTCTGGATTTGTTCATGAAGGAAGAGGTGATGATCTATCCATAGGATGACCAACCACGTTTCTGACCTCACTGGAACATGACTAATGAGATAATGCCTTGTAGGAAACAAATTTTAAAGAGAGAAAACTTTTTTTCCCTGATACTTGTTCTATATTATAACAACAAACAGCAAAGTACCAGATGGGAAATATGGGCTCCAGCCCCACACCTTACTGAGAAGCTATTTGTAGTTGACAGTTGCTGGGGGAGAGAGAACCACTCTTCTTCAAATTTTATTTTTAATTAAAATATTATATCATTTCTCCCCTCTCTCTCCTGCTTAGTCTTCTTCCCTCTCAAAGTCATGGTTTCTGTTTCTTTTTAAATTATTACCACTATATATGTTATATATTTAATTATTATCACTATATATTTATTTATATATGAATTAATGTATAAACATAACCTGTTGACTGTATTTAGTGTTGCATATATCCACTAGTAGGTTCCTAATGCTACAGCCAATGGCTCCATACTCATGCAAATATGAGCAGCACTAATTGGATGGAATGAGTTATTTCTTTAAAGACATGATTAAGGCACCAGCCAAGGACAATACAGGCAGTAAACTTTAAACCCCTACCCAGATCTAGCCAATGGGCAGAACATTCTCCACAGTTGAGTGGAGAGTGGGGTATGACTTTCACACATACTCTGGTGCCTCATATTTGACCATGTCCCCTGGAGGGGGAGACCTGGTGGCACTCAGAGGAAGGACAGCAGGTTACCAAGAAGAGACTTGATACCCTATGAGCATATACAGGAGGAGGAAATCCCCCTCAGGAACAGTCATAGGGGAGGGGAATAAGGAGGAAAATAGGAGGGAGGGAAGAATGGGAGGATACAAGGGATGGGATAACCATTGAGATGTAACAAAAATAAATTAATAAAAAAAAATTTTAAAAAGACATGATGTTGGGAGTAAAAATGTATTGAAGGAGATATTGGAGGAGATGACTGGGGGAAAATTTAGGGCAGACATAATTATATTTCATTGTCTATATGTATGGCATTCTCAAGAATAAGTAATATTTTAAAAACATGACCTATGCATAAGTTATCTTTTAGAGGAGCTGGAGGAACTTTAATTGAGAATTATTAAAATTTATTAATTTGACAATTGTCTTCAACTCTCCAAAGACTGTTAATATTTCAAGTCCAGGGAGAAATCTTTAAGAAGAATTCGTTAATATATTTCCATGATGCAGCTTTTCAGGACATGTAGCCTCAATGGTGCTTCTAAGCCTTCTTCTGACATGCTGTTTTAGTACATTTTTATAGAAATACAATGTGACAGTCCCTGTGTAGATGGAAAAACTAGTCCACAAAGGAGTCTACACCAGCAAACCCTGCTTCCCTGTAAATGAAGAATTGTCTGCTTATTTGAAAGCAACATTTTCAGGTTCCAATGTTACTTTGTAATGCCTCCCAAGGTGTTGCAGACCAGTGTGTGCTGTGGATGCTTCATAGGTGATTCTAGTAAGCATTTTTCTAGGAGTGGGTGAAAGCATATGTTCGAGCCAGGGGATTGTTAAAATAAAGAGTTTTGGGCACATAGATTTTTCACTGTATACATACTGCATCATACAAATATTACTATTCTTTCATATGTGCCATGATGTGGAAAATGCTAGAATACCAGAAGAACCTAGTAAGAGATCTGTTTGCAGGAACTACTCTTTGCTTAGCCCAGGCTACTCCGATTAAGTGGAACCCTCTGAAATGTCATACTTGCTTTCATGTATACAGCATTTTTCTTTGATTTAAAACATTGCTTCCTAGAAAGAGGTGTGTGTGGGGGGGAGGATGCTCACCAGAATCAGAAAGCAAAAGAAACTCATGGCGTACAGGAAGTTAATAAAATTTAGCAGTCTTAAGAAAAGCATAGGTGTCTTATGTGGCCCAGAAAGTAACAAGACTAACAAGGTTTATCCACAAGATTATATAAGCAGTAAGAAATTACTCTGGGAGAGTAGATCTTACTTTACTTAGATCTTACTACAAATTGTGTAGTTCATTCTAGGAATACAGATTTTGTGAGTTATTACCCATGGTAGTGTGGGCTTTTTGATAATGAAGTTGACTTTGAGTCACCTGTGTTTCTGTCAATAAACAACACAAGTAAAATCATTGGCTCACCAAAGCAAACTCAAGTGGAATCTCTTCTTGTTATTGGATGCTTATTTTTCTTTTCCTTTGGTCTGTTCTCAGTGCCTTATCTTGAATAAAAGCCATTTATTCATGTCTCCCAGGAATAAAAATCACATACTTCCTCTCCTACTTTAGGTTCAGACCCCTTTCTTCTTCTCACTTCATCATCTTGCTTCACTTCTGTAAGTACAGCTTTTCTTGATTTTCAAATGTCAAGTCTTAGACTCATTTCCTTTTTTCAACCTGCAAACTAATGTTTAGGATTGAACCTCTTGACTGGAATACATCTTCCTCTTCATCCATTTTCACACTGGCTCTCCTCTAGTCCAACTTCTCAGCACAAGAGACAACTTCCTAAACACAACACCAGGTTCTAAGATCAAAAATTAATAAATGGGACCTCATGAAACTGAAAAGCTTCTGTAAGGCAAAGGACGCTGTCAGCAGAAAAAAATGACAGCCTACAGACTGTGAAGAGATCTTCACCAGCCCTACATCTGACTGAAGTTAATATCCAAAGTATGTAAAGAACTCAACAAATTAAGCAACATCAAACCAAATAACCTAATTAAAATATAGTATGCAGAGCTAAACAGAATTCTCAGTAGAGGACTATCGAATGGCTGAGAAACACTTCAAGAAATGCTCAATGTTCTCCCATGCGTCTCTCATTTAGAGTCCCAATAGGATGCCTTCCCCTCTGTCCCAGTTTCCTGGTAAGTGAAGGCTTTCGTGGGACATGCCCCTTGGGCTAGTATGCAGATATAAGTGCAGATATATATACCATTTGATTCTTTCTGCTTCTGGGTTAACTCACTCATTATGATCATTTCTAGCTCAATCCATTTATCCACAAATTTCGGGAATTCCTTGTTTTTAGTAGCTGAGTAGTATTCCATAGTGTATATGTACCACAGTTTCTTTATCCACTCTTCTACTGAGGGACAAGGATACAGAGGGTCCTAGAAATCTACAAGTAGAACAATATGATAGGCAGATTTGGGCCCAGGGGTCCCGCTCAAACTAAGGCACCAGCCAAGGACAATACAGGAGGTAAACTTTAAACCCCTTCCCAGATCTAGCCAATGGTCAGAATAGTCTCCACAGTTGAGTGGAGAGTGTGATATGACTTTCTCACGTACTCTGGTGCCTCACATTTGACCATGTCCCCTGGAGGGTGAGACCTGGTGGCACTCAGAGGAAGGACAGCTGGTAGCCACGAAGAGACTTGATACCTTATGAGCATACACAGGGGGAGGTGATCCTCCTCAGGAACAGTCATAGGGGAGGGGAATAATGGGAAAATGGGGCGGGGGAGGAATGGGAGGATACAAGGGATGGGATAAACATTGAGATGTAACAAGAATAAATTAATAAAAAAAAAAGAAAAAAAAAGAAAAAAATACTACACTTAAAATGGTACCTTCTAGATGTCCAGTGCATGTGTCTAAAGACACAGGTGTTTTTTTTCCTCTGTGTGTGAATGTAAAGGTCTCTCATAGTTGCTCTGTGGGCTACTTGAGAGTAAGAGCTGGGTCTCATTTAAATTTCCATCCATTCTCGTAGCACTATGACATCAATGTATCTACCTGCATGTGTTTTCTTTATACCTTTGTTCTTTGCTGCACTTTATGAAAATCTCTATGCCACAATTTCTTCAACTTTAAAATGGGTAACTCATTCATGTATTGAAGGAATATGTACCTAAAAGAGAAAAGAGTATAGAAAAGGGTTAGCAAGAGAACAACAATACATAGCCTTAAAAATATTTTTTTTTTTTTTTTTTATCATTTTGAGGTATACCAATAGTAAAGAACTAGGTCGTGAGCTGGCCGGTGGTGGTGCACACCTTTAAACCCAGCACTCAGGAGGCAGAGGCAAGTGGATTACTATGAGTTTGAGGCCAGCCTGGTCTACAAATCAAGTCCAGGACAGTCAAGGCTACAAAGAGAAACTCTGTCTTGAAAAACGAAACAAAACAAACAACAACAAACAAATAAAAGAACTATGTGATATAATGTCAAATGCTGCTACATTTTGAAAAAAAAAAAAAAAGGCAAGAGGGCATGGAATGATGGAATATGTTGTGTTAGCCTCAATATTTAGAGGACTTTTTCCAAAAACTTCAGTGTTATACAGGTAAATCATGTGATATCTGGAGGAAAACATTCCAGGAAAAAGGGAATTACAAGGACAAAATCCTAGGTATTATTGGCATAGATGCCATAAGTACCAAGTATTACAAGACATAAGTTAGTTAATAAATATTAGCTGTTATTACATGGCATAGCTGCAGTATATATTAGCATCTTTCAAAAATGCTCATTAAGTATGCAAACTGTTGCCCAGGAAGAAGAATAACATACCAATAATTGTTTGAAACTAATATGATCAGGGCACTTTCCAATTTACAGGGCTAACATTGCCAACCGTTATTAAGTATGAGGTCTGGGACAAGAGACTTATTCTCTCTGTGGCTAACCTCCTCATTTGCAAAGATGGAGCTAATGCAGGGCCATCTTTCTAGGGATGTTATAAGAATTAAATGAGTTAATCTGTATAAAGCAATTACAACAGAATGTAGCACTTGTCAGCCATCTCTACAGTTTTTCAATGGTTATCTTATAGATGAGGATTATATGAAACAGGATGGGTAAAGAAGGTTGCCCAAGGCAACCCTGTCAATGAAAATAGGCAAAAGAAATAGAACGTTAAATCTTTCTCCTGGTGAAGCTCCCATGACTTCCTACACTTATATACAGCCCACAAGAATGAGGGATAATGACGGAGTTTACCAGCATCCTTTGCTTCTCTGTCCAGGCCTGAGGAGAATCAGTCTGACCATAGAATCTAGAGAACAGTTCTTAATCAATGTTTTTCTCATCTAGCTTTCTGAAGTGGTCTTTATCTTCTAACACAATGCAACACAGGCATCCTCTGAACCTTAAATGTTCAGTAAAAAGGTTCTGTGTTTAGCCTCCAAAAGAATCACCCTATACTTCAGGACAAACACCAGTTCCCCTCCAAGCTCTACTCAGTAAGTTATGATTGTTACTTAAAGTCTTCTGTTCACTGCTCCTAGACGCACCCCACATTTGTTTCCTGTTTATCAAAGGATTTAGCTTTTACTCTCTGAATGACATACACCCACACAGAGGCACCCCAGGGTCTCAGCAAAGAGTGTGTAACGATTCCCTTAATTCTGACATACGTTATTTAATTCTATTTCTGATGACTTTAAATCACAGTTTGTGCGTGCCGTTCTGTCTCAGCAGATGGCAAACCGACCATTCTTTTTCCATCTGGAGCTGGCACGCTGGCTATTTTTGGCTTGAAGCTTGATGATGGGGAATAAAAAGGGAAAAATTGGGTTCTGCTGGTCATTATCTTCTAGCCATTGCCCTGCCTTCTTTTTCTCCTGATTTGCTTTGTGGATGGCAACTTTCACATCTTTCTCCTTCAAATTTGTGTTATCCTCAACTTGCAGCTTTCTGGTAACTAATCAGTACCAACAGTCTAAAAGAAGTGAATGATGGGAGAAAGATTAAACAAAGACTTCATGAGTGCAATCATTTCAAAAAACAAATATCTCATAATAACATATTTTGCCTTTTTTCAAATTGGTTTTGAGTTGCTTTACTCATCAGAATGCCAAAAGACAAATGGGACCTCAAAAAAAAAAAAAAAAAAAAAAAAAGAGGAATGTGAAATTTGTATGTTTGCAAATACATTCAAATGCCTTCTGGCTGCAAGGGCCTGCACTTCCTGCCCACTCAATATGACATAATTTATTTCCACAAAGTTGTTCTTTCAAAAAAGCTACTGATAGAGATAATCAGAGAAGCGTAGTGTCTGAAATGAGACACCTACAAGAGACCTTGGAGAGCTTCTGATCTGAGATAGTAACCCTTACAGTTGAGAGCACAAGACTTGTGTGGCTTGACTAAAGTTTATGTATACATACACACACACACACACACACACACACACACACACGCGTGCGCACACACACACACATATGTAAGTGGTCAAGAAACAAAGAATATTAAGATGGGTGATTAGTATCCCCTCCCCTGTGGAAAGACCACCTCTCCCATTCACAATTTTGCCCAGTTATCTGCATTCTATACGAAGAGCCAAGGCTTTATGGGCTACTCCCTGTATAGGTTGACATGTTTATGGTATCATCCTTGTTCAGTTCATGTTTGGGCAGTCATGCTGGTGTGACATTATGAGAGTAGCTTCAGATGTTGCTAGGAGACACGATCTCACAGCAAGCTCCCTGATCCTCTAGCTCTCTCTGCCCCAACATCTGTCCCCTGAGCCTTAGGTGGTGGAGTGCTTGGTAGATGTGGCCATTGGGATAATAACACCTAATGAAAAAAGAGGCAATTGATTTGAAGGCATGCATGCATGTGGTATATAGGAGAGCTGAAGGAAGGGAAAGGAAAGAAGAAATGTAATTACATTACAATCTTTAAAAAAAAAAAAGATAGGCTGATTGACTTTCATTGGCCTGCTTGTAGCTGAGCTTTTCATTAAGTAATTCTTTCAAAATTATTGATTGAGCTAATGGGAGCCCTATAAAAATCTCACCTTTCTATGTCCTTTACCTTTCTAAGCAGCGTATGCCTTCCACAGTCATCTGGCATCAGAGAAGTCACATAACTGGAACAGGGGACCAAGGCCAGAGATGTGAATGGTGAATTCCAGAACTTGCCTTTTCCAGCCTGGAACCAGTTCCAAGGTACACCAAGAAGCTGTTTAGCTCAAGGAGTTAAGTGTTAACCTGTCTATAAAGGAATACACTCAAGAATCAATAGAAAGTTTTCACCTCTGAGAGACAGAAATACAAAACAAGTTCCCCAGGAGATCAGAAAACTGAAACCCAACTCAGGAGCACCTGAGAACACTGAAGCAGCAGATGAACAGAGCTGGGAGTCAGATAAGAGTCTCGCAACTCTAGGGGCCTAAGAAAGATGGGACTCTGGTAGGCAGGAGAAAACAAGGCTACGTCCTCAGGTCAGGGCCAGCAAAAGGGGAGTCAGCTTCATTTGTCTTCAGCTCCGCATCAGGCAACCTGGATCCTTCTACCAGCCACTGCAGCTGGAAGCTGGCACACGTCATATAACCCCTTTGGGGTATCTCTCATCTAAACTGTCATCTGTCGGACCACATGTTGTTCTTAAGTTTGGCATATACTTAGACTGTCTAATTATGTCTCTTTCCCTGCGACTGCCAGAATTTGTAGGGTGCTGGGCCACCCTTTTTTTTTTTGTTTCATATTTTCTGCTTTGTGTTCTGATTCTAACAAGTCCGACTGCCAAGTCTGTCCTCAAGTCAATTTCTGTGTGCTCTGGAAGACTCCCACATAATTGGAAGGGGTAGGATTGGATTCTGATGGCCTTGATCACAACTTCTTGAAATCTAGAAACCCAACCACTGAAGAACTATGTGAGTCTGGAATGTTCTGGAATGTTTGTGTAGTATTCAGTCAGAGAAGCAAGGGGGGTGGGCAGTGGGCGCTTCCGTCTTCATAAAGGAAAAGTACAGCCTTTGCCAAAAGTGTTAATGGGCCTTAGTTCTGGCATCTTGGTACCACACACACACAGATTCACTGACACAGTCTGACAGGGAAGTTGCTTAAAGATGAAGCTACCATCTCTGTACAGATGGCTCATGCAAATACTATTGCTTCCAGACTTTCAGATACAGAATCTGCTGAGACACTGGAGGAACTTGTGGAAAATGGTCTTAAAGTCTCCCTGGGGCATAATTGCCTCTTTTCTTACTATGTTTCTGTGACAAGGGACCACTGAGATCCTCGGGTTTTTAGGTTTACACTTTTCATAATACTTGGGAAAACTTCAACAGTTGTATCCTCAATGTTTTATTGTTTTTCTCTTGCTCCTCTTTTTTAAGGACTTAAATTAAGTGCATGTCACATTAGATATAAACGCTGGTGGAATTTTTCTCTTTCTTAGTTCCTTTCTGTAAGCACACACACACACACACACACACACACACACACACACACACACACACACACACACACAATCAGGTTCTAGGTATGCACAACCATGCTCAGTTTTTTACATTGGCTTTGGGGATTTGAACACACTGTTACTTACTGAGCCATCTAGTGTCTAGCATAACAAGCAACTTTCCTTTGACGATGACAAATGTATCTTTACTTTTTAAAAATGTAATTTTCTTGTCACTTTTGGTTGCCTTAATCTCTATAACATGACTTTGGCATTTAAGTGCACCTTTCTTATTTCTTTGAGACTTCTGTACATCAGACTATAAGCAATGCAGTTAGTAATAACTGTCAATATCTTTGGTGCCAATTATTGTATCTGTGCCTATTGAGGTCCATTACCATGGAAAGATGATTCTTTTCATTATGGATTATACTTGCTGGTTTTCTGCATATTGTTAATATTCTGTTGTATCCCATCCACTCTGGAGTTTGCTTAGTGGACACAATGTTATAATTTTATCCCTAAAAACATTCTCCTGCTTTTGTTCTGGGATGTTGTAAACACTGGAAACAGTGACCTTTTTGTGTTTGCTTGCTTGTTTGGTTTGGGGTATGAGAAGATAGTTTCTTGCTTTCAGTCTTGGTAAGTGAGATTGGTGAAGTTTTTTGGTCTCATGACTGTAGCCTTCTGTGCATTCTGGCCCATACACTTGAGCAAGCAAAGGCTGCCTGGAGGATCCGAGTGCCATTCTTGCCAGCGGGCACTGTCATCTTTCTCTCAGCTGACTTCTTCCAGGCCTTTGGTTATTTCTTCACTGCAACACTGGCCAGGGCCCGAGAGACCCTCTGCAGATCTTCGGCATTTCTGTCTCATCCTCTCCTGAGATTTGAAAGCACCTTCATCTGCCCCAGCTTGGAACTATGTCTTCTCAATCCACCAAGTTTGTCTGGATCTAGCTTCTCTATGTCCTGTTGTGAAAAATCACAGTGCAGCCCTCCTGCCTCTTACCAGCATTCTCTCTCCTTCTGTAAGGTGGTTAACGACAGAGACTGTGTGTGAAAACATGCCACTGAGGCTCAGCCACAGTCATTCACTGTTTTGGCTTAAAAGTCTAACCCATCTTTCAGGGATGACTGAAACCTCACCTTCTAGATCTCTCTTCTTTCTGGGTGATAGAACAAGGTCAAAGGTCTTTATTCTGATCCTTCTGCCCTCTGCTGTACAGGGACCCACTGTGGCTTTGCTGTAGATGTCTCATGTCTTCTAGAGACTGGAGGCAATCCCTGTAGCAACACTACTTTATCACAGAAGTCATGGCATCAGAATAATGGTGTTCCCTTTCTTTCCCAGTTCAGTTCTCTGGATTGTTTCAATTTTCAACTCATTTTCAAATCAAGTAACTGATAATTTACTTCACTGTCAAACAATTAGTGTCCAGCATAACATTCAGTATATGGAAATGCTCCCTAAGTATTGATTATAACAATAAATTCCTCAAAAATCCTCTTACTCATTTTTATTATTATTTTACATGAGAAAATTGATTGTGACTCTGGTAAATGTCAATGTTGTATTTCAGGATCAAAATTATTTGATTTTCTTCTTCCACCATAGGCAAAATAGATAAGAAGGCATAAGTTGATCAATTTGTACTCTATCTTATCAGGATAGATGTGTGAATTCTCATCCAGACTTCTCTCTTACTGATATGTACTATAGTTTAAATGAAAATTTCATTTTCAGACTCTTAATCTGCTTATTTTAAAGTATATAAGATATTTAAGATGGCCTCTTTCTGGTTGAAATATTGAAGTCTATTTGTATAGTAGCTAATAGTTTCAGTTTCTGTTTATAACATGAAATTCTCATGAAAATATGAAGAAATTGTGTTTAAAAGATATGGTTTACATGACAAAAATTTTCTCTTTATATCTTGACAACAAGAACATCTACTGGCTTCTTGTCACACTGAGAATTCAGGATCCAATGAAACTAAGCAATTTTAATAGACTTAATTAAAGAACAGTACTTTAAATTGAGTATGAGTATAGGCTTAAATAATCCCAAATCAATTTAAAAAATTGTATTGGGAGAATAAGAGAGTGCCCTTTACTATTTCATAAGGATGCTTCAAGTGTAACCAGTTGTCTTCTTGTTTTTATGTGCTTAAAGAAGGTCCTAGTTGGAGCTGGAGAGATGCTTCAGAGCACACTGCTCCAAGCGTTCATTTTGGGTGGCTTGTAACCTTCAGTATCTCCAGTCTCTGGGATGCTGTGAACCCATTCAATTCAGCAGACATTTATACACACATGTATGCACACCCTCCTATACATACATAACTTTAAAACATAATAAAAATAAACCCTCTTAGAGAAGAAGTTGATGGATCATTCAAACAGAGCTTTGTGTTCAAGTCACAATGATTTCTTTAATGCTGTGTTTTTGTTTTTGTTTTAATGGTATATGAGTTAGTGGAGAGATTTTATGCTGAGGTCTTTGATCCACTTGGACTTGAGTTTTGTTCAGGGTGAAAAATATAGATCTATTTTTTAGGAGACAACTTTCTGAACTGAACAAAAACAGTTTAGGCACTAAAACCAACAATTAATAAATGGGACCTCATAAGACTGAAAAGTTTCTGCAAGGCAAAGAACATTGTCAAAAGGGCAAAATGGTAGCCAACAGAGAGTGAAAACTTCTTCACCAACTCTAAATATGACAGAGGGCTAATAACCAAAATATATAAAGAACTGAAGACATTAAGCATCAACAAACCAAATGCCCAGTTAAGATATGGGGTACAGAGCTAAAACAGACAATTCTCAAAAGAGGAATCTCTAATACCTGAGAAACACTCAAAGAAAAGTTCAAAGTCCTTAGTGATCAGGGACAATGCAAATCAAAATGACTCTGAGATTCCTTCTCATGCCATCAGAATGACTAAGATAAAAAAAATTCAAGTGACACCACGAGGCTGTCTCACTGGCTAAAGCTCTTATTGTGTAAGCCAGAACAGACTCTGCATACTTGTCTGCTGCCTCCACATGTGCTCCACAGAACATGTGTTCCTTACCCTTCCAGCATGTACATAAAAGTTTAATAATTAACAATTTAAAACAATTAGTTGCAATGGGTACATTCAGAGAAAGTAACATTGACCCTTTCAGAACATTTGCTTTGCAGGAAATGCCATTAAGTCTTGAGGTCTTATTTGGTTCTATATCCTGGAGAACAGGAAGCATTTTAGCAGACAGGCCAGCTTGGCTGTTGGAGGTTGTACACTCTCTTCCCGTAGAGCAGGCTCTGAGGGAATGGCAAGGGGATTGTTCTGAACAACCCAGCCCTCCTACTTCTGTTGATTTGTAAACCTCTTTGTGAGGCCTTGCCCAGACCAAGTCACTAGCTCCTTAATTCAATGCTACATCATCTACAGTCTCTGGAATAATCAGTACAGAAGGACCTCACTTCTGCTGCCTGTGGATTGCTGATGGTTGGCCTATTTCTCTTTCAGCATTTCATTTGGTACTTAAAGACAATCATGGCTTTTCATTATAGGTTGAGCACCATAATATGAAAATATAAAATCCACCATACTCCAGATTTACTACTTTTGGGGGGCTGCAATGGTGTCCAAACTTGAAGATTCTACACCGTGAAACTATACCAGTACAAAATTATAAAAACTGTCATACCAAAGTAACTTCAAGCTGTGTGCATAAGGTGCATATGAAGCAAAAAAGGGTTTATGTATAAACTTGGATTCCATTCTAAAGTTATCTCATTAGCATATGTGAATAGACCAAACCCCAAATTATCTGAAACACCCTGGCTCCAATTACTTCACATAATGGATATTCAACCTGTGTTATACTTGTATTTACTAATGCTTGAGATTTAAAAAATATAGTTGCCTGTAAACTGTGGATAATCATGGTTTGAAGAATGGAGATGAGGAACATTATCCTTGAATGATCTCTTCAGAATATTAGCAAACACTGATTGAATCATTATCACTCATGGGCCTATGTTTGAAGATGCCATGGACAGAATTCATATTGCTAATCTAGACATATTATTATATTATATTGGCAATAACATGAAGTCATGAGAAATCTGGAGATTTGGACTGAGGTTTCTTGAAGCTGAATTGGTCTCTGCCACTTATTAACTTTGTGCATTTAGACTTTATGCTGGTTGTTGATTCCTAATGGTCTTACCACTGGCTAAGGTACAATTGGGATGATCCTGACTATCATGACTGTAATATATGTGTTCTGAGAAGTACTGTGAATACCAGCAAGGAAGCACACTGTGAAGTGACTGGGGGACTTTTTGCATACAGATTTGAATGAAAAAAAAAAAACTACTATTTTTCAAATACTCAAGGATTTAGTTTCTTTATTTGGAAAAATAATGACATCAGTACTTAGAAATGCTGTGAAAGATTAAAGAAGATAATTGATGTGTTGTATATAACTGAGTTCTTAAAATATGAAATATAACTCAACTGAATGATTTATATCATTACATTGCAATATATTCTCCTCTTCTTCAATTCAGTTATCAGTATGTACCTTAGTGTGTTTTCCACTGTCTGTCATTTTGATATGGTGTTCTTTTCATAGTGCCTTCACAGTAGCAGGTTGTTTTTAATCTGTAGATGTCAAAAAATATTTAATACTAGATGGAAATCTTAAAGAGATCACTTTTATTAACAGGATTTTGCTGTCTTTTCTAAAGCTAAAGTTACCCTTACATGCCCGAAACACTACTAATTAATTCTCCCTATTACATAAGCTAAGAGTTTTGACTTTAAAAATAAAAGCTTGTAGAAAAAAACTTTAGGTATTAAGATATACATACACACACACACACACACACACACACACACACACACACACACACATATATATATATACGCACACACACATATATATGCATTGATGGGTATAGGTTTGTATAAAGAAAGGTAGATGACAGATAAATGGTCAGAATGGGTGGTTTGGGTAGGCAGATAGGTAGATGAGTGCCACAGAGGGACACAGGAAGATGATGATATAGAGGGGTTAGGGAGATGGCTCAGTGGGTGAAGTATTTGTTGCACAAAGCATAAATACTAACTTCAGATCTCAATACACATGTAAACCAGCCTATTTCTATGCCAGGACCATGCCACTTTTATTGTTGCTGCTCTATAATACATCTTGAGATAAGGGATGAAGGGTCCTCCAGAAGATCTTTTATTGTATAAGATTGTTTTTGTTAGTCTGGGTTTTTTGTTTTTTCCATATGAAGTTGAAGATCATCCTGAGTAAGGTAACAGACCCAGAAAGACATGCATGGTATATACTCACTTATAAGTGGATATTAGCTCAACATAGAAGTCCTCTGAGAAACTCAACCCAGCAGTGGTTCAGCAGAGATACTGGGACTTGCATCCAGACTTTGGGGATAGAGCTGAGATTTGTATGGAAAAATGGGGGTGGGGATGGAAGGACCTGGAGGGGTCATGAGCTCCACGAGTAGATCACCAAGGCCAATGGATCTGGACCCAAGGGACCTAGAAAAACTGATGCACCAACCAAGGACAGTACATGCAGAGGGTCTAGACCCCCATGTGCAGATGTAGCTGATGGACAGCTCATAACCCATGTGTATGGGGAAGGGGGAGAGAAAGGACTGCTTCTGACAAGGACTCTGGTACCTTTGATTTGATCATTGCCCCTTGGCAGGGTGGCCTTGAGGGCATACAGAGGAAGGGGATGCAGGATACCTTGGTGAGGCTTGATAGACTGTGATCAAACGGTGGGTAGGAGATCACCACTATCAGAAGTCTAGGGTAGGGGAATAGGGCAGAAGAGGGAGGGAGGGTGAAAACTGGAAGATAAGAGTGAGGGGATAGCAATCATAATACAATTTGAGTAAATTACAATATAAATAAATAAATAACACAAGCAACAAAACCCAGGGCCATATAACATCACCAGAAAGCAGCTATCCTGCCATAGCAATCCCTGGAGATACTGTCACAACTGAAGAACAAGAAAGCAGTCTCAAATCTGGGATGATGAAAATGATAGAGGTATTAAAGAAGGAAAATGAATCCCTCAAAGAAATATGGGAAATACAGTTAAACAGGCAAAAGAATTTAATAAAATCCCTTAAGGAAATATGGGACGACACAATCAAATGAGAAAAGGAAATGAATAAAACTGTTCAAGACCTAAAAATGGAAATAGATGCAATAAAGTAAATACAATTGGAGGCAATCCTGTAGATGGAAAACCTAAGGAACTGTAGGCAGAAGCATCACCAACAGAATACAAGAGATGGAAGAGAGAATCTCAAGTGTAGAAGATACAACGGAAGAGATCAATACATCAGTAAAGGAAAAATTTAAATCTAAAAAGTTCCTGACATAAAACATCCAAGAAATCTGGGATACTATGAAAAGATCAAATCCAAGAATAATAGGAATAGAAGAAGGAGAAGACTCCTAGCTCCATGGCCCAGAAAATATTTTCAACAAAATCATAGAAGAAAACTTTCCCAACCTAAAGAAAGAGATGCCTATAGACATAAAAACAAAACAAAACAAAGCAAAACAAAAAAACAACAATGTGACTCGCGTTACCATCTCACCAGCAAGAACGACGCTGCACACACAGGATCCTTCTGCAGTAAAGCTTTAATGCGTCTTAAGAGGGAGAGCATAAGCTTACGACAAGTAAAATGGAGACCCCAAACAGCAGAAACCCATCCCTTATATAGGAAACTGTTCTCCGCTTAGGATGTGTCAGTCCCTGATTGGCTGTTACTCATCAGGCGATATGACGCCACGGGAGAGGCAGAGCACAACAAGTGGAAAGTTCCTTCGCACATGCGCAGATTACTTGTTTACCAGTTTGGGACACAGGATGTCAGCGCCATCTTGTAATGGCGAATGTGAGTGCGGCCTCTCACACAACAAAGGTTACAGAACACCAAATACATTGAACCAAAAAAGAAAATTCTTCTGCCACATAGTAATCAAAACACTAAATGTACAAAACAAAGAAAAGAATATTAAAAGCTGCAAGGAAAAAAAAAGGGCTAAGTCACATATAAAGGCAAACCTATCAGAATTACCCCTGACTGCTCACCAGAAACCCTAAAAGCCAGAAGGGCCCGAGCAAACATCTTGCAGGCTGTAAGAGACCACAAATGCCAACCCCAACTACTATACCTGGCAAAACTTTTAATCACCATAGAGTGAGAAAACAAGGTATTCCACAACAAAATCAAATTTAAACAGTACTTAGCCACAAATTCCATGCTAAAGAAGATGCTAGAAGGAAAACTCTAATTCAAGGAAGCTAAATACACTCAAGAGAACACAGGACACAAATAACTCACACCAGCAAAACTACAGGAAGTGAAACACACAACACATACACACACACACACACACTCACATACACACACAACCACAATCAACATCAGAATAATAGGAAGTAACAATCACTACTGGCTATTAATATCTTTCAACATCAATGGCCTAAACTCCCCAATAGAAAGACAGAGGCCAAAAAATTGGAAGTGAAAACAGGACCCATCATTCTATGGGAAACACAGCACAGCAATAAAGATAGACATTACCTCAGAATAAAAGGCTGAAAAAAAGATTTTTCCAAGGAAACAAACTCAGGAAGCAAGCCGGAGTAGCCATTTTAGTATCCAATAATACAGACTTTCAATCGAAAGTAGTCAAAAGATATGGGGGAAGACATTTGATACTCATCAAAGAAAAAATAAACCAAGATGACATTTTAGACAAATTTCCTTTATGAACATTGATGCAAAAATACTCAATAAGATACTGGAAAATGGCATCTAAGAACACATCAAATATATCACGCACCATAATCAAGTAGGCTTTATCCCAGGGATGCAGTCAGGGTTAGGGTTCAACATAGGATAATCCATCAATATAATCCACCATATAAACAAACTGAAAGAAAAAAATCACAAGTTCATCTCATTAGATGCAGAAAAATCTTTTGACAAAATCCAACACCCTTTCATGTTTAAGGCCTTGGACAGATCAGGGATACAAGGCCTATATCTTAACATAATAAAAGCTATATACAGCAAGCTGATTTAATACATCAAATTATATAGAGATAAACTCAAAGCAATTCTACTAAAATCAGGTGACAAGACAAGGTTGCCCATTAACTCCATATCTTTTAACTACAGTAGTTGAAGTTCTAGCTAGAGCAATAAGGAAACAAAAGAAAATCAAGTAGATACAAATCACAAAGGAAGAAGTTAAAGTATTGCTACACACATATGGTATGTAAGCATACATAAATGATCCCAAAATTTCTACCAGAGAACTTCTACAGCTGATAAACACCTTCAGCAAAGTGGCTAGATATAAGATTAACTAAAAAGACAAAAACAAAAACAAACAAAACAAAACAGTAGTCTTCCTGTATACAAAGACAATAGGGTTGAGAAAAAGATTAGGGAAACTACATCTTTCACAATAACCACAAATAACATGAAGTATCTTGTAACTCTACCCAAGCAAGTCAAAGTCCTGTATGACAAGAAGTTCAAGTCTCTAAAGAAAGAAATTGAAAGAGATACCAGAAGATAGAAAACTGTTGTACGCTAATGGGTAGGTAGGATTAACATAGCGAAAATGGCCAATTTACCAAAAGCAATCTACAGATTCAATGCAATCCAACCAAAATACCAACACAATTCATTATAGACCTTGAAAGAACAATTCTAAACTTCATAAGAGAAAACAGAAAACTCAGAATAGCTGAAAAATAATATTGTACAATAAAAGAACTTCTGGAGGTATCTTCATCCCTGACTTCAAGCTATATTACAGAGAAAACATAATAAAAACTACAAGGTACTGGTATAAAAATAGATGGGTGGGTTAATGGAACCTAATCAAAAAATTGGAAATAAACCCAAACACCTATAGACAATTGATTTTTGACAAAAGAGGCAAACCATACAATGGAAAAAGATAGCATCTTCAACAAATGGTGCTGGTCTAGCTGAATATCTATAAGTAAAAAATGAAAATAGATCTACATTTATCACCCTGCACAAAACTCACATCCAAATGAATCAAAGGCCTCAACATAACACTAAATATACTAAATCTATTAGGAGAGAAAGTGGGAAAGAGCTTTGAACTCATTAGCAGAGGAGACAACTTCCTGGATAGAACACCAACAGCTCAGGCTCTAAGATCAACAATTATTATATGGGACGTCATGAAACTGAAAAGCTTCTGTAAGGCAAAGGACACTGTCAATAGAATGAAACAATACTCTACACATTAGGAGAAGATCTTCACCATTCTTACATCTGACAAAGGGCTGATATCCAAAATATATAAAGAACTCAAGAAATTAAACATCAACAAAATAACCCAATTTAAAAAGGGGCTACAGAGATAAACAGAATTCTCAATAGAGGAGTCTCAAACAGGTGAGAAGCATTTAAAGAAATCTTCAGTGTCATTAGTTATAAGGGAAATGCAAATCAAAAAGACTCTGAGATTCCACTCTACACCCTTCAGAATGGCTAAGATAAAAAATCTCAAGAAACTGCGCATGCTAGTGAGCATGTGGAGAAAAGGGAATAGTCCTGCATTGCTGATGGGAGTGAAAACTTGTACAACCACTTTGGAAATCAATCTGGTGCTTTCTCAGAAAACTGGGAATAGCTCTACCCCAAGACACAGCTATACCACTCCTGGGAATATACTCAAAAGACCCTCCACCATACAACAAGAACAGCTGCTCAACTATTTGACATAGCATCTTTATTTGTAATAACCAGAACTTGGAAACAATGTAGATGTCACTCAACTGAAAAATGGATAAAGAAACTGTGGTACATTTTCACATTGGAATACTATTCAGAATAAAAACAAAGAAACCATGAAATTTGCAGGCAAATGGAACTAGAAAAATCATAATGAGTGAGGTAAACCAGACTCAATAGACACTTAGCATGTACTCACTTATCAGTGGGTTTTGTCCATATAATACAGAAAAAACATACTACAATTCACAAACTCAGAGAAGATAAGTAATAAAGAGGATACCAGGAGGATGCTTAAATCTCACTTAGAAGGGAGAATTGAAAAGACAGAGGTAGTAATTGAAGAGAGAGAACAAGGTAGAAGAGGGAGCACAGAGAGATATGAGGGTGACCAGATCTGGGGAAAGTGGGGGCAGAAGGACAGAAGGCCTGTGAAGAAAAGAGAAACTGTGGGTGGGGACATCTTTGTGACAAGCTGGAGACCTATATCAGGCTAGGTAGGCTCCTGGGAAGATATGAGGGGGACTCTAGCAGAGACTTGTAGTAGCAGGCACCATAGTGACTGAAGTGGACTTCTTCTAACTAGACTAGACTCTTTGTAGAAGGAGAGGAACACAAACTCACCCTTAAAAACTTCAACCCAAAATTTACCTTGCCTACAAGATTGAGCAGATAGAGCAGAGATTGAGGGAATGTCTAACCAGTGCCTGGCTCAACCTCAGACCCACTCCATGGGAGAGAGCCATCCCCTGACACTGTTAAGGAAGGATACTCGGCTATGTTTGCAGACAGGACTCTAGATGAGTTGTCCTCTAAGAGGATCCACTCAGAAGCACCTCAAAACAGATGCTAAGACTCAAAGCCATACTTTGGTTGATGTGTAGAGAGTCTTGTGGGAAAGTGGAAGGAAGGAGAAAAGGACCTAGAGGGGACAGGATCTCATAAGAAGTCCAACAGAGCCAACAAACCAGAGTCATCAACCAAGGACCCTGCAAGGATAGGACCTAGGCCCCCCCCAAAGATGTAGTCCATGGGCAGCTCAGGCTTCATGTGGGTTCTCTAGTAAGGGGACCTGGGGCTATCCCTGACATAGAGTCTATTGCCAGCTTTTTCATCACTTCTCCCTAGTGGACCTGCCTTGTTAAGCCACAGGGGAAGAGGACAAGCTCAGTCTTGATGTGACATAATGAGCTGGAGTGGATGGGAAGAGCGGCTCCTCTTTTATGAGGAATAGGGGAGGGGGAGCAGAAAGAAGGAGGGGGAAGGGCTGGGAGGCAACTAGGGGTGGGGCTATCACCAGGATATAAAGTGAATAAATGCCTTTTAAAAAGAAACACAGATATTTACAGTTTAATTCCTAACAGTAGCAAAATCACAGTTATGAAGCAGCAATGAAAAAAATTTTATGGCTAGAGGTCACCACCACATGAAGAACTGTATTAAAGGATCACAGCATTAAGCTGATCTTGAGTAGTTTTGTGGAAGAGTGGGAGGAAGGATTGAGGGAACTGGAGTGGTTAAGGATACCACATGACTTATAGAATAAACTAACTCTCAGAGACTGAACTTCCAACCAAAAACCCAGCATGGGCTGGACCTAGATCCTCTACGTATATAGCAGATGTGCATCTTGGTCATGATATGTATCCCCTAACAATGGGAGGAGTGGCTGCCTCTGTCTCTGTTGCCTGCCTTTGGTTCACTTTTCTCTAGCTAGGCTACCTTGTCTGGCCTCAGTGGGAGGGGATGCATTTAGTCCTGCTGTGACTTGAGGTGCCAGGATGGGTTGGTACCCATTTGGGGAATCCACTTGTCAGAGAAGAAAGAGAGGAGGGAATGAGATTGGAAGGCTGGAGTGAGGGTAGGACTGGGAGGAGAGAAGGAAGTGGGCTGGGATCAGGCTGTAAAGTGGTTAAATAAATAAATGGGGTGGAGGTTGAAGATCATTGACCTAAGGTCAACTTTGATCTTATTATTCAGTCAGAACCTGCTCTTCAGCATCAAAATGTGCCTTTAAAAAGCTGAATGCCTGGATCTGAGCTTTATTTTCCCCACCATGAACTTGAGTGATTTCATGATGAAACAGCTAGAAATAACAAAGTAAGAGAAAAGCTTATACACATTCCTCTCCCAAAAGAGACCACTTGGGTTACTGCTAGATTCCCAGCATCTACAGCACCCAGGTGCTTCAGGTCTGACTGTGCAAACTGGATCCTCCTGCCTCCAATAGTCTAGGGTGAAATGTGATAGTGTAGAATTATATGTGACTCTTCTTAGAAGCAGCCAGAAAGACCTCAAAAGCTGAAATGTGGATGTGGGCTAGCCATTTTCTCCTTAAGTGATCTTCAGACAATTGCATAGAGAAGATGACAGCCTATGGTCTCTTCTTATTCCCCTCTCTCTAAAAGACTAGCAAGAAATTTCTGAATGACAGAGCTTTGTTATATTTCTGTTGACATGTAGCTTCATATGTCACCAACCCATTTTTCCTCTCCCCTTCTTATATTTTCATTGCTTCCTGCTTTTGTATACTCTGAGTTGAATTTCCTATTATAGTACTGTGTTAGTTAGATTTCTCATTGGTGTGATAGAATACCTGACATTAACAACTAAAAGGAGGGAAGCTCTATTTTGGCCTCTGTTTTCAAAAGTGTCATTCCATCATAGTGGGGTGAGTGTGAGCAAGTAGAACTGTTCACATCATGTTAACCCATGAAGCAGAGAGAAGGAAATGAAGGAGGAGGTTAGGGCAGGGTGTAGTATTTAAAGATACAGCCCTAATGGCCCAATGACTCCATGTGGGCCTCCCTTTTGCTTTTTCACCACCTCTGTATAATATAATCTTATTATGATTCTATCAAGGGACTTATTTAGTCACTAGACCAGAGCCCTCGCAGGGTGTTTTTTTTTTTTTTTTTTTTTTTTTTTTTTTTTTTTTTTTTTTTTTAAATCTAACTAACTTGATAACAAAGATTAACAGTCCCAAGCATGAACATTTAGCATTTGACTCAAGTTGGTGATTGAAGAAGGCTGACATACAACTGTCAGTATATAACTTTAAAAACTAAAACAAAACAAAACAAAAGAACAAAACTATAGTATAGTATCCCTCAGCTCTCATAGTATCCCCAGCAAACATATTTATTGGTTGAGACTTTGAATTAAGATTGACTAGAGTAGTTCATTGGTGAGTGATTTTAGGTCTACTTCACCAACCAAGGACAATACATGCAATAAACATTGAATCTCTACTCAGATCTAGCCAATGGACAGGACATTATCCACAGTTGTGTGGAGAGCAGGGACTGACTCTGACATGAACTCTGGTGCCCCATATTTGACCACTTCCTCTTTGTGAGGAGGGCTGGTGGCACTCAGAGAAAGGATAAGCAGGCTAACAAGATGAGACTTGATAGGCTGTGACCATAGGGTGGGGAAGGAGGTCCCCTTCTGTCACAGACCTAGGGGAGGGGAAGAGGGTAAAAAAGGGAAGGAGGGAGGAGCAGAAAGAGACAAGTAAGGGGATAACAATTGAGATGTATCTAAATAAATTAATAATAATAAAAAAGAATTGTCTGGGACTGAAAAAAAAAATTGACTAGAAGTAGCTGGTACCTGTTGTTAGTGGTTAGATGTTACTAATCCCTACAGTGCATTACATCACAGTTACTAGTATTTTCATCCCTAGGTAATGTGGTGAGGTATAGAATAAGAACAGTAGTGCAGAATAAAAGAAGAATTATAATAATTAATAGAAAATAGGTAATAGATTGCCTGTAAGATCACTCTTTCTGACAATGTTGAAGCCTCTTCCAAAAGAAAGAGGTGTTAAATGAAGTTAATTATTGATAGCATGCTTGCTATAAAAACCATTATTATAGTAACTTTAAAGAGACTAATATCACATCATTTTCAACTATATGGCAATGTGTTGCAAGACAGCACTTGTTCTTTTAGTACTCAATCCAACTGCCCATTATTGCTTTCAAGATAATAATCACAACTAATAGCAGCACAGAGAAACAAGGAAATTATAGTTCTATCTCCAGGAACAAAAAGCTTTTTGCCTAAAATAGATTTCAGGAGGATATGGTTGAAATATATTTGCAGGAAAGATGATAATATGTGTGGGAAGGCATATCTCAGAATATTATACCAAGGAAGGAAATATAATGCTGAATAGGAAATAATTTATTAATAAATGACATGGTCTTAGTCACTATTCTATTGCTATAAAGAGACACCATGACCAAGGCAACTCTTATTTTTAAAAAAGCCTTTAATTGCTACATGGCTTATAGTTTCTGAGGTTTAGTTCATTGTCATCATGGTGGGGAGCTTGGTCCTGAAGCAGGAGCTACTAACTACATCATGATCCACAGACAGAAAGAAGAGAGTGGAGAGAGAGAGAGAGAGAGAGAGAGAGAGAGAGAGAGAGAGAGAGAGAGAGAGAGAGAGAGAGAGAGAGAAGAGAGAGGAGAGAGAGAGAGAACCCCTGAGGCCTGGCATGGGTTTTTGAAACCTCAAAGGCCAGCTCCCAGTGACATACTTGCCCCAAACCACCACAACTCCTAATCCTTCTAATCCTTCCAAATAATGCCACTCCCTGGTTATTAAGCACTCAAATATTTGAGCTTTGGGAGGACCAGTTTTATTCATTCTTCAACAGGCACTAAACTATTATTTATGACTTGATATTCTAGAATAGCCTTTAAAACTACCTCTAGTGGCATAGAGGGTATCAAAGTAGATTTCCTTCTTATATGACTGGTTAGAGTCAGAAGACACAGGGAGGAGGAGGATAGAATAGATTTCTTATGCTATTTGAGAACCTGTAACTGTATTATATTACCCAGAAATGCAGAGAATAACTTTTATACTATGTTGATAAAGAGTGCTGTGGTAAGTAACCCATTAGTTCCTGGATTCTAAAGACTCTCTTTTAGGTGTGGCTAACAATGGCTGACATTTATATTGGTGTTAAACTTCCTGGTATTTTAGAGAGGATAGCATTCTGTATTGCCAGGGGCCACTTTATAAAACCTATCATTAATAAGCAGGCTGATAAAGTGGGTATCAAGGTTAGACTAGCAATAATGGTGTATTGAATAACAGGAATTGATTACTATGACTAAGAGATATTCTAAGAAGAAAATTGAAGAATGATTACAAAGATATTACTAGACATCTGCTAATAAAACAAACAAAAAATGAATATCAGCTACCAGAATTTAAAATCATAGGACTTTATCCATTTTCCAGACTTAAAATAGTTCACATCCCATAGCCAGATTCTCAGGAAATATTGCTAGTGTCATCAAATATATGTAAAAATCTATGTAGAATATAATATCTCATCTTCTAATTCTTCCCCAGACAAATTGGTCGCATTTTCCAGAATATGCACTGGGAAGATGAATAGCACACATGATTTGAAAATAGCTGATTATAAGTTCTAAACTGACATTATTGTCAGGGAAACTAGAATGCCATTTTAGTCTTCTGGTTATAATGAGACTTAATATTAGCTATGAAGTAAGTTAGATTTGCTCTGATCTTTAAAATAATGAATACAATGATTCCACATATTGTGACTGTATTCTTCAGGTCAGAGTTAACAATGGGTGATTCTTGTCATGGAATTAAACTGCTTAGAATTTTAAATAACAGAATTCTGTACTAGCAGAGGTAAGTTTGTAAAACCTGTCAATCAAAAGCAAGGGTGATGTAAAGAAGCAAAGCATATGCATTTTCTCTCATACCATGTACCCATTTCTATGTGTCTGTTGATATTTAGAATACATAATAGATATACTAGGCATAGCCAAGAGAAATCTTTGGTGTTGGCCCCAACTCTATAAACCAAAAGAATGAAATCAGAATCAGTAATTAATTCCTGCATGGCTAATAAATAGAGTGATGTCACAGTCCTCAGCTTTAGCACTGGTGGAAAACATCTGCCAGTGTGTTAGCTACATTTACATATCTATAACCAAAATACCTAATAGTAACCATTTAAGAAAGAAAATAGTTATTTGGATCACGTACTTTGAGGCGTTAATCCATCCTGGCAGAGAAGGCATGAAATAACAGAGCAATTAAGAACACGATGACCAGGAAGTGGAAGAAAGGGAGATGGAGAAGGGGGCCAGAGCAAGATACAGCAGCAACTCTATGCCTACAATGATCTACTTCCTCTAAGTTTTCACCAGCTACCTTCAATCCCATCAGCCTATGCATCCATCAAGCAATTAATCCATTGATTAGGTCAAAACCCCTGGGATCCAATCACATCCAAATAGCCCATTGGTAAGCAAAAAGTCCCCAAAGGAGAGATTGTAGTGTACTCAGAGGCAGGTACAGTCTTGGCTGTATATTAATTTCTCTGTTGTCAGAAAAGGACAGGAGATACAAAATAGGAATTCACATCCTCAGGGCAAACTTTAACCAAGGATAAATCCTCTAGATTATTTTTAATTAATTATCAATTAATTAACTTTGCACCCCTATGGCAGTCCCCTCCCTTTTCTCCTCCCAGTCTCATCCTCCCACCTTTTCCCTTTTCCCCATTCCCAGGTTCCCAGAAAAGGGGATCTCCCACCCTGACACAAGTGGCTTCAGGACTAAATGTATCCTATCCATTGAGGGACCGCAAGGAAGCCTAGCTAGAGGAAAGTGATTGAGAAGTAGGCAACATAATCCATGACAGAAGCAGCCCCTACTCCATTTGATAAGGACCCCACATGAAGACCAAGCAGCCCATCTGCTACATATGTCTAGGGGGTCTAAGTCCAGTTCATGCATGCTCTTTGGTTAGTGGTTCAGTCTCTGTGAACCACTATGGGCTCAGGTTAGTTGACTCTGTTGATCTTCTTGTGAAGTTCTTGTCTCTGATGGATCCTTCTATCCTTCCCCCAACTCTTCCACAAGACTCACCAAGCTCAGCCTGATGTTTAGTTGTGAGTCTCTGCATCTGTTTCGATCCTCTCAGAGGACAGTCACACCAGTCTTCTGTCTGCAAGCGCAGCAGAGTGTTCTTTGTAAGTAAAATTCTGAATCACTTCCTCCATAATTCTTCCATCAATTCGCAGAAATACAAATCTCCAGTATACCACAGTGGCTCAATAACAGAATTTATTGGTTTCTCTGGCTTCGTAGTAACATTTTCTCTAGGACGTTAAGCTCAGCAAAAATGAAACAGGCAAGATGAAGAACATCTTCAAATTTGATTAAAATACTTTAAGCACAGGATCAGAATTTCAATCTATAGGTACAAGAAATGTGAAACACATCAAAATTTGCAATTAATTTGTTTTTGATCAGTTATAAAATGGCTTTTTAAATGGGCAGAAAATACTTATTTTATGCAGAACAATGATAAAAATGGTGTTGGATTTTCCCTTGAAAACACTGCTAGCAAGACCATAGAACCAAAATTTAATAGGCTTGATGGAAAGATTATATCAATCTATAGATCTATGCACAAGAAAATATTCTTCAGATATTTTCACAATCAGAGAATATATACTTATAGAAGTTTAAAATCATTCTTTCAGGCAGAAGTACTTGTAGTCACAAATATAGATCTTTACAACACCATGAAAAGCATTGGAAAATAAAACTTTCTGGATATATAATGAATGTCAGTTTATAGATATTTAAATATCTGTAAAAAGTTCTTTATGGCTACAATAAAATAACAATATGTAACCAAAGGTAAAAGAAAAGAGTCATTAATGGAAAAAAAACTATACCATTTTGTTGTACAATGCAAAATGGTCAGCCCTGAAAACACACATACCAGCAGCATTATATGGACTGAACAGATTTTATTTAGGAATAGACATGCACTGTATATACAAATACGTATATTCAAAATAATGGTTAGTTTTTTGAAAGAAGAGGCCATGGATATGAGGAAGTATGGAAAGGGGTGCTTGGAAGAAGAAACTAGAAGGAGAAAATGTTACAACTAAATTATAACCTCAAAAGAAAGAAAGAAAGGACAAACAACAAAGAGAAAAGATAGAAAATGATCATGTAGATACAAATGACTTTATGCCAAAATTAAAGGTGGAAGTTGTTGGATTGGATTTTTTGAAATTTAAGATATGTGCTTAGGCTTTCTCCACAGGGCACATTTTACATATAGAGACACATAAATGTTATTTTTAAAATCTGGGAAGGTTGTATAATACATGCCTATCAGTCACAGTAAACTTAAAGAAGAATGTTATGTCAAGGGATTACAAAGATTATTTTATACTAGAAAATGTTGCTTGTTGAAAATAAATAATAAAATATTTGTGTACATGAACACAATGAATACAAGGACAATATGAATAAAATACAAAATATACCAGACAAACCCATAATTATAGACAATAATTTTAATATCCTTCTGAGAAATTTATTAAATAGTAACATAAAATTGCCACTAGGAACAAAGTCGATATAATTTATATTTCTAGACCATAGCAATCAGTAATAGCAAAATGAATATTCTCTTGAGGGCTAGGCAGAACATTTATTGAAATAAAACTAATTGTTATTCAAAACTATCTCAAAAACTTTAAAAAGAAAAAAAATTCAGTTTAGAGAAAGTTCACCCTTTGGCCACAGTGGAATTAAATTTGAAGTCAGTCACAAAAAACTTTTAAGAAAAAAAATGGAGAAAGTCATATCACACTCTCCACTCAACTGTGGAGAATATTCTGACCATTGGCTAGATCTGGGAAGGGGTTTAAAGTTTACCTCCTGTATTGTCCTTGGCTGGTGCCTTAGTTTGAGCGAGACCCCTGGGCCCAAATCTGCCTATCATATTGTTCTACTTGTAGATTTCTAGGACCCTCTGTGTACTATGGTGCCTCACATTTGACCATGTCCCCTGGAGGGGGAGACCTGGTGGCACTAAGAGGAAGGACAGCAGGTAGCCAAGAAGAGACTTGATACCCTATGAGAATATATAGGGGGAGGTAATCCCCCTCAGGAACAGTCATAGGGGAGGGGAATAATGGGGAAATGGGGCGGGGGGAATGGGAGGATACAAGGGATGGGATAAACATTGAGATGTAACAAGAATAAATTAATAAAAAATAAAAAATAAATAAATTTAAAAAATTTTTAAAAAATTTAAAAAAAAAGAAAAAAATGGAAATGAAGACTGTATTTATACATTGCTAATGGATTAAGAAAAAATTCAAGAGAGAAATTAGAGAAAGTGTTTATTGTACCAAATGAAAATTAAATATATGAAAAATGACAAGCAAATATGACAAAATTTGTACTAAGAGAAAGTTCCTTCAAATTATCAGTAACAAATCAAGGAAGCCTGCCCTTGTGATTTCTGACCAATATTTCCCAAGAAATGTGGTTAATTCATTGGAAAAAGACATACTGTATCCTGCCACTCTTCTCTAGGATACAAGTCTTATGAGGGGTATATTAGAAAAATGGAAGTACGTTGACTAGGAAAGGGGCATGGGAGATCAATAAAGAAGGGAAGAGCAAAAGGGAAACAACACTAAGAAAGTGTGAAAAAAGCAATAAGGAATCATAGTATTTTCATTTACCTAATATTACATAAAATACTTACAAGTGTATAAAAAGAGGTTGTTCCACTTGGGCTGACAATGTTTTCCACAAGAGCCACAGGCTATCTAACAAAACTCCCAATGTAGGATTTATTGCATATGGGAATCCAAGAGACTCCCCAAGTGACATAGGCTATTGTTTTTGCCCTTGAACCTTCCCAGGGGTGAAAGGCAACCTTCAATTGCTGAGGACATCATGCACTTTGGACACAGGACTTGAGGGATTTGAGCTGGCCCTGACCTAAAAGCTTCTGCCCTGAGTACAAGAAGCTATGTGCGCTGACAATGGAGAGGACCAATCAATAATATCCATACCCTGCTGTGACGTCTATGAATCACAATAATGACCAGTTTGGAAAGATATCCTTAGTGATGTGATAGCTGCACTGAAATCTTGCCAGTGACAGACTGCTGTCTCATTGGAACGCTTGCTGGGGTCTGAAATATTTACTTTTCAGATATATCTTAATACATTTTAAATAAAGTAGTGTGTTGGTTTGTATAAGAATGCTCCCTGCCCGCAGATCATGTAGTTGAATACTTGAGCAAGAGGGAGTGGAACTGTTTGAAAGAATTAAAAAGAATCGGAGATATGGCCTTGTTGGAGATGTGTTTGAGGTTTCGAAAGCCCACATCAGTCCTAGTTTGTTTTCGTTCTCTCCTGCTTGCAGATCAAGATGTCAGCTGTCAGCTACTCCTGCCACCATACTTTGCTGGGCCATCATGGACTCTAATTCTCTGAAACAGTAAGCCAATTAAGTGCTTTTTCTTCATAAGTTGCCTTTGTCAAGTTGTTTCCTCACAGAAATAGGGAAGAAGCTATAACATAATTATATAGAGAGACAAGAGGGAAAACACTGATTCAATTAATATAAAATTCTAAAAATTACAAACTCATTTATAATAACAGAAATATATTATAAATAATATAATATATAACAGTATACATAACTTTTAGAAAGCATCTCACACTATTTATTTATTTTACTTTTATGTATGTGTGTGCATGTGTGTGTGTGTGCACCTATTTGTGTATGAGTGCAAGTGTGTGTGTGCCATGGTGTGAATGTGGGTGTCAGAAGACAGCCCTGGATCTTGATTCTCTCCTTTCACTTTATTTGAGACAAGGTAGGTCTCTTGTTCATTCTACTTATTCCAGGCCATGTGGCCCACAGGCTCTGGGGATTCGTTTGTCTCTACCTCCCACCTTTGTCACAGGTGCACTGACTCTGAAGATGCATTTTCACCGCGTTTAGCTTTACATATGTTCTGGGAATCTGAACTTGGGTTTTCATACCTGTACAGCAAGCACTTTAGCCTCTGAGCCTTTTCCTATAGCTCTTCAGACATTTTTTTTTTGACTTTTTAAAATTATGTTTCTTTTTTTTTTTTTAACATATATGCTTATATTATTACACATGAATAAAATAAATTACATACAGCAGGAAGAACCATGAGACAATCGGGAGTTACATAAATGTTACATTCATAGTGATTTGGCTATTTGTATTTGGCAAATTCGAAGAAAACTTCTTTCCTATCTTATCATGTAAAGTTCTGAATGAAAATCAATATCTATCATATCTCATCTCTATTAACTTAAAACATCTATCTTGATCTAAAGACATCTTAACCCCTAACCAACTAAGCTTAATTGTATGACTAAGCTATCTGGTCTTTAACTCCATCAGACACTTGAGAAGGGAATGAACGAGACGTGCAAGTTAGCAGCTTCCAAAATGAACAAATGACTGAGAGTTTACTGCCAGAACAGTCACCCAACACTCTCTATAATGTTGGAGCATCATCTTTGGCCTTCTAGCTCAATGTCTATGACAGACATATTTTTGAGGCAGTAGCTGTTTTACACTTGCTTACCCTGTCTTGACAGAGTTTGGCCTTTGGCTCTGCCTGCGTATAAGCTTGTCTATTTTTAGAGATAATTCTGTATGTGGCAGAAATGAGGACACTTTGCCCAGTGGCTGGTTTGCCACATTTGAAACCAACTCTGTAAGGAGGTTCTTTGATGCTCGTCATCTTCTTTGAGGCAGGCTGGGTGTTGCCAGGAGTTAACTTGTCTTGTTGCCAAAGAATCTTTAGAATAGTAAAAACAAAACAAAACAAAACAAGAATCTTCAAATGCCATACTCTGTAGGTCTCTGAGGCTTTTGAAGACCTTATTTAACTATTTTACCTTATATATCTATAGAATCATATCTATCTATTAGACCCAGGATATATATTATGATAAAATTAGACTAGTATTTGACATGACCTTGATTTGCATCAATATATAAAATTCTATACCAATGAATTAAAAATAACCTTATTTGTGAGTAACAATTAAGGCCTTGAGTTGAGGAACAGATTCAATAATCTGCCTCTGTTCTATTCTCCCTCTATATTTCCATATCCCCCTTACTTTCTTTTCAGTTCCTATCCCCTCACCTACAAAAGAAAGATAAAGAAAAATAGAAATGTCCCTGAGTCCAACCTAGTTTTCTCTCTGTATAAGACCAATAATAACTTATAACCACCTTCCAGTGAAAATAAGCATCTGTAGACCAAGAGAGCAAACAGAAATCTACCTATCCCCACTTAGAGGAAATAAGATATCGTTCTCTTAAGGTTTCTTCAGGCTGATTTAGGGCAAATAAAACCTTTGAAGGGGACAAAAAATTTTGGGTAAAATGGTTAAGCAAGCAAATTCCAGCCTTAATAAGAGACCGGTGTGGGACAGTCTGAACTGCTGGACCAAGTGGAATCAGATGCTTTCTACAATGCTGTCCTGGAAGCTGTCCAATTCTGATGGGCAACAGCAACTGAGGCACCTGGGGATGGAACCTGGTTGATGTAGCATGTCAGCGTGCACCATGCTGAGAGAAATAATCCTGTCAGGTCTAATCCAGCATCAAATTCTGGTTCTTTTGTTCTGAAAACATAATTTGTCACAAGTATTATACATTTCTAGCATTATAATTATATGAGGTGTGTGGGATGTCAGAGCAATTAAGGCTGGTTCTCTGCTCACTGTATGAGCAGAAGTAAGACATCTGCAAATCTTCCTTAATGCCATGCTAAGAATGGCATCTAATAATAAGTCACAGAGAATCTGTGACCAACATGAAGCCTTGTCTATGCATAGACATTCATATCTCAGCCAGTCTCAGAGCTATTCTCATGTTGTGGAATTAGCAATATGAGTCACTTGTTTGTTCTGTAGTTTGATTTTTTACATCCCGATTGCATCCCCCTCCCTCATAATCTCCCGATCTCACCCCCTCTCTCATCACTTCCAGATCCCATCCCCTCTCTCATCTATTTTCCCTCCCTTCCTTTGTTCTTAGAAAGGGGAGCCCTCCTCTCCTAACATCTGACCTCAGCTTATCCAGTGTCCTCTGTACTACATGTAACATCTTCCTCTGTGGCCTGGCAAGGCCACCCTGCCAGGGGGGAAGTGAGCAGTACTAAGAGGCCCAAGCTTATGTCAGAAGCAGTCCCTATTTCCCATATTGTGGGACCAACAAGGAGACTGTTCAATGTATTACAGTTGAGCTGAGTGTCTAGACCGTGGCCTTGCATGGCCCTTGGTTAGTGTATTAGTCTCTGCAGCAACCCTCTACTCTGTCCAGATTTTTATGTGTATATTTTATTTATTATAATTTATTCATTTTGCCTACTGTTTGTTATCCCCTCTTTCTCATCTTCCCATTGGTACCCTCCCTCCCTCTTCTGCTTATTACTCTCCTCTAGACCTCTGGGAACAGCTTATCATCAGGGTAGTCTGCATCACCTTCCACTTTCTGCCCACTAGGCCATCTTGCCTAGGGGCAGTGGCCAAGTAGTGGGCCCCAGAATGCATGGCAGAGGTTCAGTAGCAGTCTCTCACTTTCTACCATGCAGAGAATCTGCAGTTTATTGGCTGCATCTGAAAAAGGAGTCTCTGATCAATTATGTAACATTGCATGGTGTAACAGTGGAAGAGGAATAAGAGGGAGATGATTACAGAAGAGCAAAAAGAAACCTTTGGGGCTGGTAGATACCATCATTATTTTAATTGCAGTAACAGTAACGATATCCATCGGTGTATATGTACATCACAAGAGAAATACACGTTGTCACCAGGGCAATGCATATCATGCCAATGAGAATACTGCATACCCACCACTGTGATGAAAGTTGATTGTTAAAGTTGCTGATGAAGATATGGAAATATGTTCTCCATTTCACAAGATAACTGTCACAAGAGAAATTTCAAACCAAATATCTGGTCAAGATTTAAAATGTTAAGTCTGAGGCTGAAGAAATGACCCAGACAACAAAGTACTTGCTTTGCAAGCATGAGAACCAGAGTTTAATCCTTAACATTACTCAACAACAACCCAAGTATCTCTGCCATCCTGGCAGACATAAGGAGGATCCCTGGGATTTGCTGAATGACCTGTGTAATCAAGCTGGTGAACTCCAAGTGACAGACCCTTCTTCAAAAACTAAGGTGGAAAGATATTAAGGAAGATGTGGACTGCTGACCCTCACATACATATAATTACCTACACACAGAGGCACCTTCTTCCATGAATGCATTCACAGAATAAAGAATAAATAATAAGTCCATGGATAGAAGCTATCCTGGTCACCTCATCTTCTGCAAGGCTGGTCTACATACGCACAAAGTGCGCAATGAGATCCATTCTGATTTTTTTTTCCAGATTGAAAGCGCAGTTCATGCTGAAGGTGTCAGTGAGGGATGGGGTGCAGGCTTGTACCAGGAGCTCGAGCTGAATAGACTATAAGCTCCATTGTAGGTAATTAGATAATTATGCCAAATTCTGAAAGAGAAGGATTTTCAGACCTAACAGTGTAGGAGGGGCACTAATTGAGCAAGAGATAAAGGAGATATTCAGAGAATTCAGAGAAGAACTAGGTAATTGTTGTTGGTGCCTAGAATTCATGTAACAGTCTTTGAGTCATATGAAGTTTAAAAGATGCTTCTGAAGGGGAGGCAGGTACAGCTACAAGGAACCAGGGAGACCAGGCGTGGAAGCTGTCCTATTAACCCCGTCTACTTTAGGGCTGGTGTACATAGGCACAAAGTACATAATGATATCCACTCTGATTTTCTTCACACTGAAAGTACAGTACAAGCTGAAGGTATTGGTGAAGGGTGGGGTTCAGGATTGTACCAGGAGCTTGTGGTGACATTCACCTGCTGTGGCATCCTGACTTCAGACTTCCCTGATAGTATGAATTAACCCTTCTGCTTTAACCTGTGTTTTTTTAAGGCACTTCTATCTCATACAACCAAGCTTAATCACACCTGGTTCTCTGTACATTCTGTGAGGCATCTGGAGTCTAGAAATCAGGATTTAATCCTCGGGCTGCAGCATGTCATCAAAGTGGCACTCTGTTAGTAAGATGAATTAGCATAGGGCAATTTACAGATTCATAAAAAACTGTATTTCAGTCCAAGAACTTAAAATTATTTTCATAAAGGGGATATGGATATTTTTTCCAAAGCAAATTATAGATTGAAGCCTTCAGAAATTGACACTTCTACTGTGAACCACTCAGTGTATTATTTTGGTTTCTATTCGGCTTAGCAGAATTAATAGAAGATTCATCTTCTTGCACCTTTGATGGCATTCACATGTTGCAAATGCCCCTAAGAGCAACACTCATGTTACTTGGATGATTAGACCAAATGCTATTTATACTGGGCTGAGTTCATAAGTTGTTATGATTAGATAAAGTTGCTCCTTAGAAGTAACAAATGCACAAACATCAGAGGATGAAGGCTACCACAGAGCAGTGCTGGGTGATTGACAGCTGAAGCCAGCAGTCTCAGCATTTCAATGCTTCTGCTACTTCCTCCATAGGAGCCATCCATCACTGCACATCTGAAAAAAGCCAGACTCCCTCACATTCCTGCCCCATCCCTTCCCTTGCAGCTGCCTCACTAAACATGACAAGCATTAGTGTGCCTGAATGTTCAGCCTCCTCCACCTCAGGCTGGTCTGGGTGCTTGATGGATGCTTTGATTTGGGTCTGGTGAAAGGCAGCATACATTTCAGTTAATACAAGAACAAGAGTTCTAGAAGTCCTCTTTGCCTAGTGGTGTCAGAGAGTCAATGAAATAGGTCAGGGGGTTTTAGAACTGAGTTCACACCTCCCTTAATTCAACTGATACATGAGCCCAATTAAGTCATATAACTGTTGTGCGTCTATTGTGCTACCAACAGCTTAAATTCACTTAATAGCTAAGAAAGCCTGATAAGACATAGGAGATCCATTAAGAAGAGACAAAAGCAAGCAAACTAGAGTTTCTACCTAATACAAGTTCATAGTGGAAAACACAACTAGCAAAAAACAAATAAACAAAATTATTCCTAATGGTACTCTTATATACTCAGATTGGGGCCTTTTCCAGTTGTCAGGAGTAAGTGCATAAAATCACACCTAGATATGAAAGAGAGATAGAGATAGATAGATAGATAGATAGATAGATAGATAGATAGATAGATAGAGAGAAAGAGAGAGAGAGAGAGAGAGAGAGAGAGAGAGAGAGAGAGAGAGAGAGAGAGAGAGAATATGATCTCTTCCATCAGATATTGGAGAACCTTGTGGAAAAGGAAGACTGTAGGAGTAAGAGGGGATGGAGTACACCAGGTGAACATGGCCTACTAAACCAATTAGACAGGACTCATGAGGGCTCACAGAGACGGAAGCAGCAAGCATGGGACCTGCATGGGGCTGTACCAGGTCCTATGTATATTTGCTTGGGATGTTAGTTTGGTGCTTCTGTGAGACCCTTAACAATGGGAGCAGGTGTATCTCTGACTCTTTGCCAGCTCTTGAGACTTTTTTCCTCCTATTGGGTTGCCACGTCCAGTGTCAATATGAGGGGTTTCCCCTTGTCTTATTGTATCTTGTTTTGTCTTGTTTGGCTGTCATCTCTTGGAGGGCTGCTCTTTTCTACAGAAGAAATGGATGAGAAAATGGATCAGGGGGAGAGAGGAGGTGTTGGGGATATAGGAGGAGTAAATGGAGGGAAAACTGTCCTTGGGATATATTGTAAGAGAAAAGAATCTATTTTTAAAAAAGAGTTCATGGTGAAAATGACATAGGCTACACTAAGTAGTTTTTCATAAGGTTATAGAGAATCTAATGAGATTATGTTCAGGAAAGAATATAAAAACCTAAATTGCTCAATAATGGAAACAGATGGTAATGCTCCAGGAATGATGATTTTACAAGTCAGTAACTATGAATTTAATGATGAGTTTGAATGTTTTTGTAACACTGCAAACATTGGCTGAGAAAGCGTTTCAAATATGAATAAGGGGTATAGGGGAGGGAGGACCATTCTCCAGGTGGCCTTGGGCTGGCCTTAGTCTGTCCTTTCTCTTATAGTGCTCAGACACAACAGTAGACTGTGCTGAAATGGCAACTTCTGAGGTGGAGGAGGAGTAGCCATAGTAACCCAGGCTCTCTTCGAGTTCCTCCCCCATTCTCCAATATAAGGTGCTTTTTATATTTTTGCCTAGCTGATCTTGTTGACCCACGGAATAGAATGCATAATGAGTTGCTTTGTGTAGCTCTTCAGCTATGGTAGTAGAAGTAAATGAATGGATAAAGATATCCACTTCATCCAGCTTTCCTGAGCCTTGAGAGATTCTAGACCTTTCCTGTCCTTTGATGCCAGTCTATAAGTATAAACAGATTTCTCTAAAAGTCAGGTCCATGTGTTATAGTGTGTGTGCGTGTCTGTGTCTCTTGACTGACCAGATTCAGAAAAGTTGGTACTAAGTGGACTCAGTCCACTCTTCTTCATAATTATTTGTTTCCTTTTCTGTTATTGTGGAAGTCTTTTCTCAGTTTTCCATGCCAGGTGTTGGCCACTGGGACATGAGTGGAAGTAGTACCATATTATTTGGGCTCACAGTAGTCAGTGGTGAGGTGTCTCAGGAAGCTATATCACCTGTTATTGGTGATGGAACTACCTGTATTTGGGGGTGAATTTGCTACAGTGAAGCAGTCTTGGGAGTTGGAAGTGCTCAGGTGCCACATGGAAAAAAAATTGTACTGGGGCTTTCTTAGTTCTACTAGAGATTTGATGCACTCTGTAGATCTGGAAGCTCTCTGGCTTTATTTGGGGGTGAAATAGGCACATTTCCTCTCTTACCTGAAAGTGAATTACCATCTTATAGTGAGCAATTTGCTCATTTTATCTATATCTGAGGCCTGAGAAGACTGCCTTTCATCTATGATCAAGGCTACAGACTCAGGGAGGCTTCAGAGAGATTGTCTTTCCCCTTGGTCTTGGCAAAACTAGACTAGTCGTGTGTAAAAGTCATATTTCTAGTTAGTGGGACCAAAGTTTTCATTTGTTTACTTTTTATTTATGGTGTGTGTGTGTGTGTGTGTGTGTGTGTGTGTCTGTGTCTGTGTGTGCATGCACACATGTGCACATGTGTGCATATACATGTGTATGTGCACAGCTATCTGACTTTGTATGTACAACATATGTGTAAGCAGTCTTGGAGATAGTATCAGATCCACCAAAACTAGAGTTACACATGATTTTAAGCTGATGACTGTGGACACTAGACTGAGTCGGGCTTTCTCTATGAGTCTTAAGCACTCTCAATTTCCAAACAATTAATCTAGTCCTTTGCCAAAATTCTAGGTCCTAGTATTCACATTGTGTATAACTAATTTTGTGTTTATTTGTTTGTTTACTTTTTATCTTAAATAGTGACCTCATCTCTGAATTTAAAATTCATAATTCATAGCAATCATAAGTGACGTCACAATATTATGAAATGATACATCTAAACCCTGTCATCTGGCTAATAGTCTATACTTCAACACCAAAGCACATTATCATTGCTGCTTATTTTTATTTCTTGTATGTGTAAACACAATGTGTCATGAAATGTAAATCTTCTCTTACTATCTTGTTAACTGTGTGCTTGTCTCTTTTAACTGTGAGGCCTTTCGGCTCAAACAGTCTCTAGTAGGCACATTTTGGGTCATCCCTAAAGACTCAATCTGTGATTCTGATGTGGAATATAATTTTTTTTTTGCTTTAAATGCTATTTTTTCTGACTTAGAACACTTGGCCTGGTTTTTCAGAACTAAGCCTTCTTCATTCTTTGTAACTTGCATACAGTATTCAGCTTTTCCCTTGATCATTGTGCTCCTGAGGGTGACAACTAAATACCTCAAAGTTACTTCTTAAAATCTCTTAGTATGTATATCTTCAATAATTCAATGAAAAATTAAAAAATGACTACTTGGAAAATCTGATGTATATTCATTAAGTGAATTTGTGTGAAAATATATAAATCACACAGATGACAGGTAACAAGGCTTTATAATAATAAAATTTTTGTGATTGTTAATCCTAGGATCTTAATCTTCTTTGTCTTTAGGCAATTAGGAAAGAGGGGAGTATTGGACAGAATTGTATCAAAGTCTAGATCCCAGAGGCCCTGGAATTGGCCTTCCTTTGACTGCTGCCCACATACTAAAATTGTGGTGCAGAGCTCCACAGCCTTAGGGTTTCTCTGATTCAAAGCAGAGAACCAACCCATAAGATCAGATGTGTTCAGTGAACTGCAGGAGAAAAGAACTCCCTGATAGAAACAAGAATCATATGTCCAGAACAGAGCCGTTATCTTCCCTGGACTTTGCTTAGATTATTTGAGTTCCTACTTAAAGCAGCACCCTGAAAGCAGTATTTTTATTGTACAGTAGATAGGGACCATATTTTAACTTACTTGATGTTGTAGGAAGGTCAAACTGTGTTTTCATATGCCGATTCCAATGCCTTGTGATCTGGTTACCTCCCTCCCATGGGCATTGCTATGAATGTTGAACCATGTCCTGCAACCATATGATGATAAGGAATGTTCCCCAATTATCCCTGATTGGCGAAATAAAGATTCTGAAGGCTATGACTAGATAGAAGGGAGGGAGGTAGAGAGTTAAGTTGCCAGGATTGTGGCTTCAAGAGACAAGGACAAGAGAGGAAGGAAAGGAGAAGATATAGCAGGAGGAGTGGAAGCCAGAGACACAGAGAGAAGTTGCCATGAGCATGTGGCTGTAAGAACAGACTCATGGAGAAGAAGCTGCCCAGGAGTCTTCAGATTGTCAAGTGTTTGGCTTTTACGCGGGTTTTAATGGTACTGGGATAAGAATAGGTCAGAATCTGTCCAGCATAGTGCCTATAGCTTAATAATAAATCATAGTCTTTCTGTGTCAATCATTGGAGAACTAGCTGATTAAAGAAAACTGCTGCTCTAATAATTTTTTATAATAACTAATATAGAAAAATAATTATTCTTTCTACAACATGGGATAGCTGCCAAATGGCCCTCTAAGATTGATCCATTTCATTGAATTCCTAATGCCTAGGTCTTGGTTCTAGGCCTTGATTCACCTATAGTATTTTATGTATTTGCAGGATGTCAGAGAGGAGGTCGTTTCAATTATGTGTTAAGCTCTTGCAGGAAGAAAAAGAAATCAGGCTTGTTTTCTGTAGCCCTCAAGCTCTAGAAAAGAATCAATGGGTGAGAATATAATGAGATAGTTCTTAGATCAATCTTAGAGTCCTGCAGGCTACAAAGTGCTGTGGGCTACCAAGATCAAACTACATGCTCTTTCTTTCAAGGACAACACAATAGGGTAGGCAAGATGACCATGTAAATAAATACATACATATTATGATACTTGTAATGTTATAAAAAGATTCATAATATAGATTACCATTTGCTCTATCTTGAAAAGAAATTGTTTCTGTTGTTGCTAATCTACTGTAAGATGCTGAAATATTGCCTAGAGTACTGAAGTATTTTTCTGAGTCAGTAATGCCATGGCCAATTGGTTTCCATGCCTGTTAAGTATAAGGCAGAGATTTCATATCTAAGCACTGTGATGACCTCAGATAGATTAATACTGTGTGGATCAAACATATGAGGTAAATATTGTGATGGTTAAACTTTGACTATTAATTTAGTTGGACTGAAAAACACCACAATCAATAAGGCACATCTCTGGTGCATCTGTAAGGGTACTTCCAGTTGCATTGATTGTTAAGGCTCTAAATTATTGGATGGTTTGATCCACTATGTATTAAAATATTGAGTAGACTCTAGAAGATTGTAGAATGCTGGAAGGTGGGGCCTGGTCCAAGGAAGTAGGCCATTTGAAGGTGATATGTTGTCCTGGCCCTTTTCTGCAACAGTTCTACTCTGTTTTCTGCCAGTCATGATGGAACTGGAGTAGCTTTACCTCCTGGCCACTAAAGAGTGAGCAGCTTCTGCCATATGCTCCTACCACCATGATGTTGAGCCACAATACAGACCTAGGAGCATGAAGCTAAGTAAGAGGGCCCTCTGAGATTGTGAGCCAAAACACCTTTTCTCTCCTTTTAAGTTGTTAATGGTAGGCATTTCATCAAAGTGTTGACAAAGTAATTAAACTAATACCAGAGTTTTCAAGTGTAATTCTTTTATTGAAAGTCAGACGATGACTGATCATTTCAACCAGCAAGAAAAGACAGAATCATTTTATGCTCTGTGTCACTTTAAGACAGAGTCATTTTATGCTCTGTATTATTTCGCCACCCCCCGCCCCCACTCTCTCTCTCTCACTTCTTGTCACTCTAATAATAAAAATAGCATTGCAATTAGTATATTTCCCAACTACAGCCAGGAAAACATTGATCTGCCTCTATCACTATGCTTTGTTGTTGTTGTTGTTGTTGTTGTTGTTTTTGGTATTTGGACAGTGAAAATTAGCATAAATAAATATGTCCTGGCCAAACAATTGTGTTGCTACATTTGTCTGAAAGAAATGAAAAGATATGCTTATGTTAAGATGTGCATCTAAATATGTAGTAAAGTCTTGCTTATAGTAGTTCATAACAGGAAACTGTAGAAGTATTAATTGATATTAGTGAACAAAATATGAAATAGCTATTTAACAGACCATTACTGAACAATGTAAATGAATGAATAACACAAAGGCATAGGTGAATACTGAAGTCACTTTGGTGGGTCAAATTGCAGTTCGCAAAGGAGTTTATATTGTACAGTTTAACTAATATATTTGAGAAACCTAAAGCTATTTAGTCACAGAAAACATGCTACTGTCTTGGGATAAGGAGGAGGAGTGGATTTCTGACTAAAAATATTAAGTATGTTCCATGTAACATTTGTGTTTTGAAGGTAGTCATGATTTCACAGATGTACATACCTGTCAAAATGTATCTAGTTGTGCATTTTAAATAGACAACTATGGTTTGAGATGAAAAAAAAAAAAAGGAATCCATTGTTGCTAACAGGAATTCATAATAAAACTACTCAGTTATGATGACTGTTTCTTAACACAGGGCTATCAATTCATGTGACTTGAAAACTTTATTTTATTCTAAAGTCCAGTTGAGCAAATTAGGTTAGAAATAAAACATTAGGGTAACTGAGGGACAGGTGAGTGGTTAAGAGACCTTGCTGCTATTACAGAGGACCTGCGTTTCTAGCACCCATGTCAAGTAGGTCACAATTGCTTATAACTCCAGTTCCAAGGTATCAGACATCCTCTTCTGGGCTCCTGGAGCATCCTTGTGCACATGAGCATGCAAACATGAACACATACACATATAATGTAGTGGAAAATGTAATAAAGAAATCTTTTAACAATGAGATAAAGTTTGAACTTTATTCAGCTTTCATCTCTTTTCCACTAATATATATTTTTTAAAGCTTATTATATTTATTTTTTACATATACATTTATGTTATTACATGTTAATAATATAAACTACATACATCAGGAAAACCATGAAACAATCAGGAATTATATAAATGTTAATATCATAGTGATTTGTCTATTAGTATTTGGCAAACTTGGAGAAAACATCTTCCCTATCTTGGTGAGTCTAAAATTCTGAATGAAAATCAATATCTATCATAATCTTTAATTTTACAGTTAACATTACACTTTTACCTTAGGTTTGACTCTTCCTGCTTCCTTCTCAGAGTGACTCCCTAGGAAATTTTATTTTAAAACTCCCTTTTCTTATTAGTTTTTTTTTTCACCTACTCTTCAATTTGTAGTAACAAAAGTATAGTACTGATAATTGTATAGTTACTATTGTTCTGGTCATATTAGCTCTCTGGGATCCAAGACCACTTTGTTTTTCATCAACACTATTATCAGGGCTTGATACACTGTGTAGCATAAACAAATACACTATAAATATTTATTGAGTAAATTTATGCAAAAAAAGTGAATAAATATTAATTTAGTAAAAATACTTCAGTATCTGCTCTCTCTGCTGGAGGAGAAGGCATCTCACAGGGAGAGATAGGAGTGTGGGGAAGTCACCTCTGATCAGTGAGCATGTGTCCAGGGGCACCAGCTGCAGCTAATTCACTCTGGTATTTCAAGGATGGACTTCAGAATTTATCTAATGAGTGTCCAGAGTGGCTTTAATGAGATCCTTGCCCAGACATGATGGATGCCCAGCAGGCAGTTCTTGAACACAGCAAGGCACAAGTACTAAAAGCTCATTTTCTAAAAACCACCAAATATTTTTAACAGAGACACCACATGGAATTAAACTACTCTTTATGCATATTGCAATTGTCAGTGATGTGTTATAATGCTAAATAAAGGAATTTTTATAGTTGTATTTTCAAGTATGTTGTATTGAGTTGTGTGTCAGGTTGACCTGGGAATTGTGATGTGTCTGCCAAAACAAGTAGACACGAAAAATATTTTTCTGAATATCCAATTGCATATTTACCACTATTGAGTAGATGCTACATGTTTTTATTTCGTTCATTCCTTTATGTTTGGCTGAAAACCATTGGTGTTTCCTTGTTCAAAGTAGCAAACTGAAGCTTAACATTGTTAAGAGCCTCCCCTAAATCCTGTCACCAACTTGGTAAGAGAGAGGACCAAGTTGGTGACAGGATTTAGGGGAGGCTCTGCTGGAATTGCTATCTCTAAACATTCCAATTCTCTCTGTTTCTTGCATTTTCCATATTGACTTTCTTTTCTTAAAGTACAGTGGAGGGGTTTTTCAACTTCCAGAGCACCCCATCCCTGCTGTAGAGAGGGTCTTAGTCTGTGTGTCTGTTGTGTGCATGTGCTTCCTCATCTCCAATAAACACCTTCCTTCAGCTGCTGATTCTGTTCTCAGTGCTTGAGATTTTTCTGCTGCTACTTGTTGAGACTGATTTTTTCCTGCCTTTTAATTCCTTAACTGGAAGAGAAAATGAACCAGATCAAGACCCCTAGACTATATCATTTAGGGGCTCATCCAGTATTTCTTCTGAAAAGAGTATCATTTTGGGACTTCATTGTAAATATTTTTATTTCCTCAGATGATGTGATGAGAAGAGAGCAGTACCCATGCTTTATGAATACATGGCTTGGGCTGAGCCCAGAGCATTTCTATCTCTAGGTCTGGAAGTTTCTAGCCTCCATGCAATTTAATCTTCTCGCAATCCCAGACTTTGAAGGCTTCAGCTTTCAGCCTCAATATGCTCACCTGACCTAGAATGTTTTCAACCTCCAAGACTTACTATTGAATAATCTCCCCCTTTCTCATTCTTCCTGAACTCTGGCTAGCTCAACTCAGCTGCTCTGGCTCAAAACTCCTCTCCAAGCTGACTGATTCAAACTGGCTTCTCTCAGATCCTCACTGAATTGTTCTGCTTAGAAAGAGACCTCTGAATTCCATGAACCAAACCACAGAAACTCTATTGTACTCAACTGAACTGCACCAAACTGCACCAAAATGTCCTGAACTCCTGATATCTATTGTACTATATCTACAAACTCTCTGTTCACGCTCTCTCCCTCCCCCTCCTCTCTCTGTTCTCTCTCTCTCTCTCTCTCTCTCTCTCTCTCTCTCTCTCTCTCTCTCTCTCTCTCTCTCTCTCTCTCTCTCTCTCTCTCTCTCTCTCTGTTGCTCTTAAGTAACTTCTTTCTTGAGAGTATCCTATCTCTGATGCAGTGTATCCAATCTTTCTCTAATTTGTGACTTGTTACTTTGAAATAGAAGTCAGTGTTTGTGATTAAAGGTGTGTTACTAAATGTGTGTCTGTATTCCAGCCAGAGTAACTAATGAAGTGTCCTGTCTATATTCCAGCCATAGGAATTAAAGGTCTGCACTTCAGTCAGAGAAATAAAGGTATGTATTCCAGCAAGATTGAACAGACTTCAGCCTTTGGTTGTGGTCCTTTGACCACATGCCATATTTCTGGATTAAAATTTCTCTAAACCCTATCTCGAGACTTATGAGGCCTATGAATTAATCAAGGTAGGAAATCAAGCCAACTTCTGCAGCAACCTGAGGCCATGTTGATGTGAAGACCATGTTTGGCCCATGGTCCTACTGCAGCTAGGGGCCATGTTGATGTCAATGGACCATGTTACTACCAAAGGCCATGTAAGTGTCCATAGTCTGTACTACTGCCAGAAGCCATTTTGATGTCCATGGCCCATGCTGCAGCAGAGGACTATGTTAATGTCCATGGTCAGTACTGCCACTGGAGACCATACTAAGGTCCCTGGCACGTGATGATTCCCGAAACCATGTTAAAGTCCGTGATCTGTGCTCCCACTTGTGGTAAGGGGCAGATGGGCTACTTTTGCCATAGCATTAATGACTTTGAGAAAAAGGGACATAGAAGTCTATGTGACTACCCCTACCTCCACCTCCTCTTCCAAAAAAAGTAAAACCTAGAAAGAAAGCCATCAAAGAAAAACTCTTTAAAATTGTGGTAAGGATGCCAAAGTGTAGCTCTCCACAATTGATGGCTTCTGGCAGGGGTGTTGGTAGGGAAGGACTCAGTTTACTTTAAGGAGATGATGACTAAGAGTTTGACCATGCAGTATGTATATGCGCAACACAAATTGGATAACAACAGCAACAACTTCTTCTTCTTTCTTTCTTCTTCTTCTTCTTCTTTCTTCTTCTTCTTCTTCTTCTTCTTCTTCTTCTTCTTCTTCTTCTTCTTCTTTTTCTTCTTCTCTTTTTGAGTGAGGGAGGTCACAAGAGATGATGGAGTGGACTGGAAAGTGAGTATGATCAGGGTGCATGATGTATAATTCCCAAATAATAAATAAAAATATTATGTTGAAAAAAAGAATAAAAGTTTGTATTGAGATTAAAAAATAATCAGGCCAAATCCTAAGCTACTAGCACCATACCGCTATCCTGGATGTAACAAAGGAGGTACACTCAGACCTCTTAATGCTAATGTCTGTGTGCACTAGGAAGTCAGTTAAATTGCTTGGTGACTAGAGATCTGTAAACAGCGACTAACTCTGCACTATTAACCTAAGGCCTGGTAATGCTACCTCACTCTGGTCTGGGTGAAACCTGATACAGGCCCCTGAAGAAGCTATACTTTTAAGGAAAATTTTAAAACTACTCTCAACCTGGAGACAAACAGGCTACTAGGTTTTTCAAAGCACCTACATCTCCTACCCTATCTCTCCTGAAATGCTGAGAGACAGGCCATCTACTGTTTTAACCTAAAAACAGATTATGGTTAAATTTCTTCTCTCCTTCTCTCTAAATTCTATCCAAGAAACCTCTGAAATTACTATGAAAATTCTTCCTCTCTTCCTTTTCTTTTTCTTTTTCCTAATTGGGCCTAGCCATGGAGATCATTAAAATTGCCTGCTCCAAGTTATCCATTCTGAATAATGAAAGTGTCTGCTTATAGAAAAAGATGTCACACTGTAATCTGTGACATAGATGGTCCTAAAGAGACTTTTGCCCATGGGAGATGAGCATGGGCATACCTTAAGAAGAAAGAAACAACTGGCTGCTGACACCAGAAGATGGAAGCATCCATGTGAATTAACCACTATCTTGATTAATGTAAACAACCCTATGACATAAGTTAAGTGTGGTGGCACCAGTAGAACTTCCTAGTATACTGAGCCCTCTGGGTATCATTGCCCTTTTTTTTTTCACAAAGGAGATAACACCAGGCATCTGAAATGTTTATTTCATTTTTTCAATGTTCTTCTTTGTTTAAACTTCGAGCCCCTTAGTTATAGTAACAGCAATTAACAAAAAGGAAAGAGAGACAGGAAGAAGAAAGCAAGAAAGAAAAAAAGAAAGAAAGAAAGAAAGAAAGAAAGAAGAAAGAATACGATTAGTTACTATTTTTAAATGTTTTGTTCTGCTTTATTTTCTATATTCACTACCCTAGATTACTAGCACCTACACCCAATTTACATGTTAAATTATAAAATAAAAATGGTCCTAATTTATATAATAGTCTATAAATTCAAATAATCACAAGTGCTTAACATGTTTGCTACCTGAAAATAAAATATTTACAACTTAAAAAAATAATGCTCTTGAGATCATCAGAAAGACTCAAATACAGAATAAATTATCTTTTTCGTTTAGGCTACGGCCTGAAATACGTCATACTACTCCCCTTTGCAAGAGATAGAGGATACTTAAGTTTCTCTCTCTCTCTCTCTCTCTCTCTCTCTCTCTCTCTCTCTCTCTCTCTCTCTCTCTCTCTCTCTCTCACACACACACACACACACACACACACACACACACCTAACCAAAAAATGAAAAAAAAAAAAAAAAAACCAGGCTACTATTTAGATCCCTGGGAGTGGGAAGAACAGGAGGCCCCATCTCTCAGATTCCATTCATTCAACCTTCTAGAGAATTCTTCTAGAGAAGAGTTTCATTTTCAGATTCTCTCGACCTGTCTGTCCTACAGAGGAGGCTTGGAGGGAGATAGGGTCTGTCTCTTAATGAATCTTGGGGTATGTGTGAAAACTGGAAGAGACTGGAAATTCAGCTAAGCATTTTCAAGCCTAAAAGCTTCATAATTAACCTTCATTCTTCCCATAGCCCTTAGTTAATCACATTGACTCATTCTAACAAAGACCCGCCTCTTCTTAGCTTTCTTTTTACTCTGTAGCATATCAATTGCCCATAGTAGATGTCTAATGATTACTTGAATTTTGGGTCAGTATAAAAATATCAGATGCTGAATCACTAAAAGAAACATTGGTGCATATAAATAATACATTGATATTTTAGAGGCGTTTTACTATGAGTTTTAAAAATTGAGGAGCTCTTAAATTATAGACAATAAATTTGAATTGGGCATTAAAGGGACACAAATATTGGTGTTCTTTTTCATTTCTTTATTATACAATGGATACTATTAAACAATGAATTATACAATGTAAACAATTTCTTCTTGATGGATTTTAAGTGTATAATATTGCATTGCTCTCTCTATATAGCAAATTTTTAGTACTTGACTTATTTTGCATTATCAATGTTGTTTATTTATTTATTATTTATATTTATCTCATTCATTAGCTTTTTTTGGTTCTGAGAACCCATGTTTTTTTCTATGGTAGGCAAATGAGCATGGTTGTGATCCTAGAACTTGGAAGGATTAGACCTTAAGATTGAGTGTGAGGTTACCCTGAGTTACTTATACAGCAAGTACAAAGCTAGCACAAAGTGAGGTGAGGGCAGGTTGCACATTGATTCCTACGGCTTGGATTTCTTGTTTGACTTCTTATAGCAACTTGTAAAAACTGGAAAGTCTTGCCACTGTTCCTTCAATGAGCTGTTCTAGGACTTTGCAGTGTATTGGGTTAGCTATCAAAACTGCTAATGTGAAGGGACGTGCCTTCCATCAAATTCGAAGGCTTTGTGTTGTGTGGCATGCACACCTTTGGCATGTCTGGATCCAACTAGATATGTGACACTAGAGTGGACATGCACAGAGGGAGGTAATGAGGAAATAAAGTGCAGGTGGTTATCTATGAGGATGAACAGTGATCGTGACAGTTAACCAAACACTGAGCAATCCTAGAGCCTAAGATGGCTCAAGGGAACACCAAAGGAATCAGCAAAATAAAAATGATTGCCCTTGTCTGACCAAGATGAGGAAAAAGGAGCTGGTCCTCAACATAAGTGAACTAATGGTTTATCAAGCCTAACCTATCATTTTACGTAGCAACAGATTAATTCATAATTTTAAAAAGGTTGCTTGTTGCAGGTCATTTTGTATGAACGTGTGTATCTCTAACCAGACCTGCTAAAATGGAACATTTCACATGTCCTTTTGTAACTATGACCTAGTTTGCACATTGTACCTAAGCTAGTGCTGGATTGCGTATCCTCTGGTGAATAAGGTAAATCTGTCAGAGCGTGAATCATGAGAGACTTCTGAGGTCCCGGTAATGAAGATTTTGCTTGCAAGGGTTAGACACTTTGAGAAGGATGGCCTCAGATAAAGAATTGAGGACACAGAGTGAATACCTACGGTGGGCGCACTGATACACTGGAGTCTCCGATTCTTTCTCTGTTTCTTTACAAATCATCAGGTTCTTCTGTCTGTGCTTCATTCTAATAAATCCTATCTATGTCTAATAAATTATGAGCCAACCAAGCACAGACTGAAAGATAAAATGATTTTTTTCATCTTTAGAAGTTTTTTTTCCCCCTAACCTCTGGTAATTTGTAACACTAGTAGAAAACTAGCACAAAATGTAATTGAACATTCCTTTAAGGAGATCTATTTTTATTTTAATCCTCGTTGGGGCCTTAAATTCTGATCAAATCATAAATCCTTCTGATTCTCTTTGTTGCTAACAATTGGAAGATTATTGTCAAATTCAGCTCCAAGATGTTAATTAAGCATCAAAGAGGTGCCAGGTGCTATGAAAGATGTTCTCTGAGCTACAAAAACAAGTAAGAGATTGTCCTTTGCCTTCTAATTGGGACAAGATCTTTAGTCCTTCTAATGTTAGCAACCCAGTTCCTTTATACAAAATGTTACAACATTTTGCTATTGTGTATTAATCTCAAATTCTTTGAATGAGAAACGAGGGGTCAAAACTAAAGGTAGGATGAAAGATAATTTTAACTTCCATATAAGTTAAAAATGACTAGAAAGTGGTAATGATAAGTAGGCTGGACAAACATTCTTTTTTTTTTAATGAAAAATATTATTTATAGGGACAGACTACTAGGGAAAACATGCTTATTAATTCTGGGGTTTTGCTCTATGTTGTTTCAGATTTTTAAATTTTTATTTTATTAATTTATTTAGATTAGGGGAGGACATCTTATTGGGACACTAGATGAGAGAAGCATGGAAGAATATCAAAGTACAAGGATCCAGAGGGTCCTAGAAACCTACTAGAAGAACATTATGATAGGCAGATTTGGGCCCAGGGGTCCCATTCAAACTATGGCACCAGCCAAGGACAATAAAGACCATAAACTTCAAACCCCTACCCAGATCTAGCCAATGGACAGGACATTCTCCACAGTTGAGTGGAGGGTGGGGTCTGACTTTCACATGTACTCTGGTGCCTCATATTGACCAGAGGGGGAGACCTGGTGGCACTCAGAGAAAGGATAGCAGGCTACCAAGAAGAGACTTGATACCCTATAAGCATATAAAGGGGGAGGGAGTCCCCCTCAGTCAGAGTCATAGGGGAGGGGAGTAAGCAGAAAATGGGAGGGAGGGAAGAATGGGAGGTTACAAGGGATGGGATAACTATTGAGATGTAACAAGAATAAATTAGTAATAAAAATTTTTTTTAAAATTTATTCAGATTACATCCCAATTGTTATTCTCTCGATTTTATCTTCCCATTCCTCCCTCCCTCCCTCTTTCACCCTTTCCCCCCTCCCCTAGGTCTGTGATAGAAGGGGACCTTTTTCCCCACTATAAGGTCACATCCTATCAAATCTCATCCTGGTAGCCTGTTTATCATTTTTCTGAATGACATCAGGCCTCCCCTCTAAGGGGAAATGGTCAAAAATGGGGCACCAGAGTTTATATCAGAGTCAGTGCCTACTTTTCTTCAACTGTGGAGAACGTCCTGTCCATTGGCTAGATCTGAATAGGGGTTCAATATTTACTGCATGTATTGTCCTTGGTTGGTGCAGTAGGTTGAGCAGACCTGCTGGATTCAGATCTGCCCATCATGATGTTTTTCTTGTGGGTGTCTAGGACCCTCCGGATCCTTCTATTTCCCCATTCTCCCATATTTCCCTCACCTAGAGTCCCAATAGGAAGTCTCTGCATCTATCCTGATCTCCTGGTAAGTGAAGACTGTCATTGGACATCCCTTTAGGTCTAGTGTCCAATTGTAAGTGAATGTATACCATGTGAGTCTTTCTGCTTCTGGGTTAACTCACTCAGGACGATCATTTCTAGTTCCATCTATTTGCCCATAAATTTCAGGATTTCCTTGTTTTTAATAGCTGAGAAGTATTCCATAGTGTAAATGTACCACAGTTTCTTTATCCATTATTCAACTGAGGGACATTTACGTTGTTTCCAGATTCTGGCAATTACAAATATGGTTGCTATGAACATGGTTGAGCATATGTCCTTTTTGTGTGGTGGAGCATCTTCTGAGTATATACCAAGAAGTGGAATAGCTGGGTCTTGAGGTAGTCCTATACCCAGTTTTCTGAGAAAGCGCCTGATTGATTTCCAAAGTGGTTGTACAAGTTTGCACTCCCACCAGTAATGAAGGAGTGTTCCCCTTTCTCCACATCCTTGTCAGCATTCCAGCAAGCTCTGGTGGAGCCTGACCAGCTCTCACAATCTAGTGAGAATGCACGTACATGCCCAGAGGGGACTGAACCAACTTGAAGGGACCGAGCAGAAGCCCAGCCAACTCCTGGACAAACATTTTTTTTTAATTTAATTTAATTTTATTTTATTTTTTATTAATTTATTCTTGTTACATCTCAATGTTTATCCCATCCCTTGTATCCTCCCATTCCTCCCTCCCCCTTCCATTTTCCCATTATTCCCCTCCCCTATGACTGTTCCTGAGGGGGATTACCTCCCCCTGTATATTCTCATAGGGTATCAAGTCTCTTCTTGGTAACCTGCTGTCCTTCCTCTGAGTGCCACCAGGTCTCCCCCTCCAGGGGACATGGTCAAATGTGAGGCACCAGAGTACATGAGAAAGTCATATCACACTCTCCACTCAACTGTGGAGAATATTCTGACCATTGGCTAGATCTGGGAAGGGGTTTAAAGTTTACCTCCTGTATTGTCCTTAGCTGGTGCCTTAGTTTGAGCGGGACCCCTGGGCCCAAATCTGCCTATCATATTGTTCTACTTGTAGATTTCTAGGACCCTCTGTATGCTTTTACTTTGCTATTCTCCCATGCGTCTCTCATTTAGAGTCCCAATAGGATGCACTCCCCTCTGTCCCAGTTTCCTGGTAAGTGAAGGCTTTCGTGGGACATGCCCCTTGGGCTAGTATGCAGATATAAGTGAGTATATACCATTTGATTCTTTCTGCTTCTGGGTTAACTCACTCATTATGATAATTTCTAGCTCAATCCATTTATCCACAAATTTCGGGAATTCCTTGTTTTTAATAGCTGAGTAGTATTCCATAGTGTATATGTACCAGTTTCTTTACATTCTTAAGATGTATAATGTTACATTTTGTTTGGAGAATTGAATCTGCCTCTGTGTAAATACAGAGGGAAGAAGATAAAGAAGATAGCAGCAGTGTGAGGCAAAAGGAGGGCAGACCAGTTCATCTCAGGGAACTAGACCTTGGTACTACTTGACTGCTACTCCTAGTCCCTAAGGTTAATTGTCACAGGCAAAGCTTCCATCGGCTGCCAGTATATGTGGAGCAAACCCCAGCAATATAGAGAACTTGTCTGCATTCACACCCCACTGTATGGAGTTTCTCACCATGCCATGTGTTTCTAATTCTGATCAGACCCCAGTTCGCATGTGACATTTATACAAAGGACTTTCCTGAGCAATTTATTTGAAATAAATTACTCCCTTTCAGTAAATCTTTACTCTTTCTTTTTATATCTTGATGCTTAATGTCTCTTGTCAAATTTGCTTTTCTCTATGTTTTGTTAACTTAATTAACTATTTTGAAAATGTAATACTTATGTATAATGCATTGTGACTGCATTCAACCCACACCACAAACTCTCTCATCCCTCCTCACTTGGTCTTATCCCCCTCCCCTTTCTCCTTCCCTCTCTCCCTGTTTCTCTTTTCCTTCCTTCCTTCCTTCCAAAACCATTGATGTTTTTTCTTTTTGTGCTCCATACAGGGCATCATCCTTTCTTCCTTTCTTTCCTTTTTTTTTCTTTTTTTCTTTTTTCTTTCTTTCTTTTCTTTTCTTTCTTTCTTTTTTTTTTTTTTTTTCTTTTTGAGTGTTTGTTTCTTTCCTTTTGGAAGTAAGAGTCACAAAAGCCAGAACTTTGCTACTTTAGCTGTTGTCCAAAATGCACACTTCTATGTCCTTCAACCTAATTTTCCCTAAAAATTTTGTATCTGGATCATTTAGACAGTTGCTACCCTTGTAAATGTCTGGGATATTCTCTGAGATGTTATTAATATGACTTCTTCATCTTTGCCATAAACTGACTTGCAATTCCACTTTCCAGAAGACATCAAAAGTACAATATGACATTTATAGAAGAAGGCTCAAAGTCCACCTGGGGCTTCAGCTGTGACTGTCTTGACTGGTTTAGCTACAGCCCCTGAAGCCAGCTGAGTGACCCTTTTCTAATGGTTTGCTCTTTTTAAAAAAAAGATATTATATTTGTGCTTTCTCTTTATGATCTGACCCACTTGAGAGTAGGGGGAAGAAATGAGCAAAGCTTATGACCAAAATTACATCTGATTTTCCACATGAAGATATGAACATTAACAAAATAAAATGTGTAGAAATAAACATGCAAATGAGATGCCCAAAGGCTGTGCTCATAATAAACCAATTAACATGTTTTTGAAATGTAGTAACCTAGAGTGTCAAGTGAAGTGAAGAAACACAGATTGAAAGTTGTGGAAGTGGACAAACTGAGCAGGTCTGTGTGAGACTTCCTTGCTCAAGCTGAGAATGCTTTATAGTTCAGACTCTTGAAGCAGGCCAGGAACAGACAAAATCTCTCTCATAGATATGGATTCAGCACTTACTTTTGCACATGAGAAGTTATTTGTAAAAAATTAAAATTAAAAATTATATCAAATGTCTCAACAAATGCCAGAAAAATATTTCTCAGGCACTATTCTTTGTACATAACAAAATACCATGTTGACAGAAAACATCATAAAGCTGTGTTGCAGACAGACAAAAAATATTTGAAAGTAACTTCTTGAGGCAAAACCACTGAAGAAAGACAAAAACAAAAGTCAGTAGTAAATCTCAAGGGAAGCAATTATAAATAAGGAAAATAAAGGCATTCTAAAACTTGTGGGATTCACAAAAGTATTCATGTAATGTGACTGCATGCTCTAGAAATTAAGAAACATTGGACAACCTCTGTGGTCAGTAGCAAGGCCACCAGATGTTGATGACTGCAGAACATGAGGGCAGAGCCCAGTCAGAAGGGAGTGTGGAGTCTCGGGGTGCTTTTCTGTCACAAGTGACTTGCTACTGGGCACAATTGAGGACTGTTTAGGAGATTGCTTCATTCCCCAGCCTCCTCCTTACAAGAGGGTGCTTTACTGATTTACTATAGGGTGGAATCTGGGAGCCCTGAGATCAGCAGGCAAGGTATCACATTCCCTGTCTCCTCATCCAGTGAAAGTCGCAATGTTCTAATTAATTTCTCCACACGGTGACCCATCGTAGAATCAGCCTTTAAAACTAACATAGGCTAGCCCTACCCTAAAACTGGTAGATGCAGATAACTGAGGGCCTGGGAGAGATATTCTCTCATAGTGTTATTGTTTTCATGATAAATGTTACCAACAGGTCATGGTTTGGATACTTGGTTCCTACTTGGTAGTACTATTTCAGGAGATTGTGGAACCTTTTGGATATGAAGACTTGCTGGAAGATATTTGCACCACTGGGGTATCTGCCAAGCATTGAATTACACACTTAATACCTTTATCAATTAGTGTGATTTGTGAGTGGTATGTTTTAATTTTCCCCTTATCATCCCAGAAGTCTGCTTGCTTATTGAGTTAAAATAGCTGATTCTTTGTCTATTAGTTTATATGGGAAAATTTATTCATTCCAGAGCTCCATAGTGAAGGTGTTTCTTCCTCCTCCATGCCCAGTACTCTGCTAAGTATTGTGTGCTTTAAGTAAGAAATGTTCCTGATAGGCTCGTGTATTTGAAACCAAGTCCCAAGTTGGTAACATTGTTTGGGGTGTTCATGAAATTGGAGCTGGAACTACAGATGTTTCTGAGCCTCTGCAAGTAGATGTTGGGAACCAAACTTGGGTCTGGAAGCTGCTCTGGAGGAGAAGAAAGTGTACTCTATCTTACCCTCAATCCCTTCAAGATTTATTAGTTTATTTTATCTTCATAGTATCTCAATACAATACAATTATTAATACTTTTTTCATCTTACAGATGGAGAAACAGAGGCACAGCAAGTTTTGATTTCTTGCTTTAGCTAACACCGGCTTTAGGTGGAGACAATCTAAAGCAGCCTTGAAGATACTGTTTGGACATGCAGTCATGCCTGTGAGACTGAATTGGAATGGTCTTCTTGTTGGGTGGTAGCAGGAGAGCTAGTTCCTCTTGACGGTCCCTGAAAATCCTGCATCCAAAGACTCAACTTCTTTATTAAGAAGAATTTCATATTCTCAATGACAACCATTTGCAAATGATGTTAGATATTATTTCACATAAGACTTTTTTATCTGAAGTCCAGAAATATCTATAGTAAAGTTCTAGCATTTGACCTTTTACACTCAGTTTAACATAAACTGAGATTACTTTTTGTATATGGTAGCAATTTCCTTCTTGTTTGCTTATTTCTGTGAAATGGTGATGTTTCAGATGTTCTCATTCTTTATATTCAAGTTAATGCCTGTTTCTCTTTTTATATTCTTACAATATTTTACCTATGTTATCTTTACTAATCAATGCCACTTATGCTGACTAGCTTTGTCTATTATTTTTTGCACACTAAAGGAGAAGTAATATAAGATTAAGGTCATGCTTGGCACACCTCTTTTTTATGTAAAAGGTGCAGAATAATATGTTAGGGATAAGGAACAAGAGAAAAAAGATGGGAGTAGGAAAAGAATCTGTCTGGTTGCATTAGTTTTCTGTTGTCACATGATAAATTAATGCAAAGACAAATAATGTCATAGAACACCTAGTTAGTAGTTCCCAGATTTGTAGCTCAAAGGTCCATCCCAGGCTATAGGGGTTCTCATCTCAAGGTGTCACCAGGTCATGTCAAAGTATCTGCAGACTGAGTTCCCATCTGAGGATACTTGCAATAGAAAATTTAGCTGTCTCTCCCTGTATTTCCTCCCTCGCCCCCCAGCTTCTCTCTTCCTAGGCATCTGGGTTTGGGAAGATTTTAATTCTAGGTGCTGATGTCTGTCTGGTCTTGTCCTTTTGTGTGAGTGTTTTTCATTCTTGGTTTCTGTTGCCCTGTCTGGTTCTTAGGAGAGTATGGTGGCCCTATGTTTCCGTGTAAGAAATTATTCTGGGAACAAGATAGGTGTGGTCCCTGGGGGTTCCAGGTAAAGTCTGTTTCTAGGTATTGGAACCTGTAGCTCAGGAATGAGGATGTGGTATGTGGGTAATGAAGGGCTCCACAGGAGAGAAAAGATCAGGTTATTTCACCAGTATCTGCTAAGTGCCCTAGAAATAAGGGCAGAAAGTGAGGAGAGGCCATAGCAGGTAGTGTGCTACAGAGCTGGGGATTAGACTGGGGGACTGGACTTGAAAGAATGGAGGGAGAGATAAAGCTGTACTGCAAACCTACCTGCCTGTTTCAGTTTGGGCTTGGAAAAAGCAATGAACAGTGGGAAAGAAGTTAGGTGTGTAAGATCTGTGTGATTCACTTGAGATTGGGGAGTTCTTAGTGTGGCATCTTCTGCAGACCTAGAGATGACACTCTGGGATGAGATTTACTGGAGAGGAGGGATAAATGAAGATCTGCAGTCAGCTTACCTGTGTCACCAACCAGAGTGGCCTGTGAGTTCCCAGGGGGTGCCTGTTGGGGTGGGGGGGTCTAGGATAAAGACTAGGTGGAGGGAAGGGAAGGAAGGAGGGGAAGATCTGTGTAAGTGACTGGTGGTGAGGACTGGAGATCTCAGAAAGTGGTCTACTACAGAGCACGGATGAGACTGGGGGTTAGATTTAGAGTATCTGAGGGAAGGCTGAATATCTGTAGTAAGCCTCCCTGTGTTCCTGGCCAGAGTGGCCTGTGGGTTCCCAGGGAATATCTCCTGTGCTTGCGGCATCCCTTTTGTCTTTTCTTATTCAGAGGACATCTGTGATACAATGTTGAGGGCTCGTCACATAATTTATGCCATAGAATGTGAAAAATGGCAGCATCTTTTAAGAGAAGGCCTTCTGTGTTTGCAGTCATCAGGTGCAATGAGGATTCTGCCCCACTTCTTGTACCATCTGACCTCTGCACAGGTCTCTCAAATACTGAATATAGACATGGAAATTAGTTCATGGGACTTGGGTGGCCATTACCTTGTTTATTTGAAGCTAGAATGAAATACATTAGATAAAGAAGACTCCCAATGTCAGCCTTTAGCCATTATATAAGCATGCACATACACCCAGACATGTGTACATATACAGACATATACCACAGGCACACAGAAAAGAGAGAAAAAGTAACTGCTCTAAACAAACTTGTAAAGAAGTCACAATGGTTTTTACTTTATTTACAAGTAAGGAAACAGCACAGAGTAGACAAGACATTCATCTTTGATGCACCATTTGTGGGCTATAGGTCAATGAGGATTTTAAAGAAATTTTCACTATGATAGTTCAAAAATTAGCATCATCAATGTAGTTATAGAGGTTACCATGGAAGTAAGAAGGAAAGCAAGCTTTGTGTCATGGAATCCAAGAAATAATGTTCATAAACAGGCCCTTCATTGCTAGTTTCATAAATGATCCCACATTCCTCTTCCACAAATGACCACTGGAGGATAATTGACTCCTATTGGGGTGGTCTATAATTGCTGTTATGAAACCTTACAAGGCTTGTTCCTTCTGTTGGCTTTGGGTGTCTGAATTGATAGAGTTACTTCTTGAATGAATTACACAAATCCCCACACAAAGTGCCACAAACTGAGCAAAGCTCACGAAGAACACTTCATTATCCAAGCAAACAAGCTTCTTTCAAATCACACAGATGAGCAAAACATGTTCTGAATCAAGAGTCCCCCGTGTTAGCTGACGTTTTGTATGGCTCCTGATGAGGGCTGCTCCCTTTTGGAGACTATACATTGCAAAGCAAGATGCTTACAGGAGCATGAAGAAGGACTAGTGTAAATCTTGTTCATAGCTCTGGTAATTCCTTGGCTGTCAAAGTCCAACTCCAATTCCCACGGAGCATTCTCCGTGCACTGTTTGACTCCAGATTTCTCATTTTTATGAAGATACTTGTCATATTGATTAGTAAGAGTACATGCTGCTCTGGCATGACCTCATTATAAATAATTACATCTGTGATGGCCCCGTGATCGAGCAGCACACCTCAGTGAACAGCTTCAGTGAATAAAGCATGGTCCTGCTCAAACTAAGGCACCAGCCAAGGACAATACAGGCCGTAAATTTTAAACCCCTACCCAGATCTAGCCAATGGGCAGAACATTCTCCACAGTTGAGTGGAGAGTGTGATATGACTTTCTCACGTACTCTGGTGCCTCATATTTGACCATGTCCCCTGGAGGGGGAGACCTGGTGGCACTCAGAGGAAGGATAGCAGGCTACCAAGAAGAGACTTGATACCCTATGAGCATATACAGGGGGAGGAGGTCCCCCTCAGGAGCAATCATAGGGGAGGGAAATAAGAGGAAAATGGGAGGGAGGGAAGAATGGGAGGATACAAAGGATGGGATAATCATTGAGATGTAACAAGAATAAATTAATAAAAAAAATATTCTGTAAAAAAAAAAAAAGGAAAGGATACAATTACACCCATCACAGCATGTCCATTCTTTCAGAGTAGGCATCACATCTCCCTTCTGATGAATAAAGTTAGCATTTGAATCCATATAACACAGCGCCTAGGTTGATGAGCTCACTTCAGATTGCTGCTTTTCAGCTTTGTGACTTTGGATAAACTACTTTACCTCTGTTCTTTGTCTTCTCATTTCTGCACTACAATAATAGTTCCTAGTCTGCCAGTGCTGTAATAAATATAGTAAATGAATGGAATGAGTGAAACTCTAACTTGGCACTGCAAATGCCATCTTCTCTGGATATATATTTCTCTGGTGAGCATTTGCATTTATAAGATGATTTAGTTTATAAAGCACGTTCTTGTATCTGATAGCATTTGCTTCACACAGAACCCCATTTGCATCACTGAAGTCTTTTTTTACATATACATTTATATTATTACACATGTATACTATAAACTACCTACAGCAAGAAGAACCACGAAACAATCAGGAGTTATAGAAATGTTACATTCATAGTGTTTTGGCTATTTGTGTTTGGCAGGCACACTGAAAATTTTAATCTTCATTTCCAATGTATAATGGCAGAGGCAGAGGCAAAATAGTACTAGGACTCAAGAGATGTGACTATGAAGCTAGTTGGCTTTAAATCATACCAACTGAAATCCAAGCAGATTAAGTTTAAACTTTACAGCCTTATAGAGATCCGCACTCTATTGGCCATACCATGAAGCCAATGTTTACACAAGGTAATCCACAAGAAGAGGAAAATACAAGATGACAGAATGTAATTTATAAATGTGTGCTATCTCATTCTTATTCCAATTCCAGCCCACTTTTCAAAGGTTCAGTGCCAATTTTATTAAATTTGTCTCTAATATGCTATATTCTCATGATGTTTAGAAGGAGGATGGTTGAAAATTGCATGGATTGCTCGGGGCTTTTGGAAATCATGGAGGAAAAGTAATGTATTATGTTAACTTCTGAGATTCACCCACAAATGAAAAGAGTCTTTTCTGTAAAACCTCCTGCAAGGATTTCAGCATGGACAACACAGGCTGATGATTGTGAAATTGCTCTGCCTTAGCAATTAGAACTCCTGTGGTGCCCAAGGAATTCAATTGTGGCAGGGCACTCGTATAATAATATTGGAAGTTATCCTGATCGAAATGATATCTTACTAAATTCACTGAAGATTAAGGTTGAATACTGCTGAAGTGTGAAATCTCAATTATACATTCCATTCCAAAAAGAGAGGTGCTTTTCTTACAGACACTTGTGATTTTTTTTCTCACCTTAGAAATATTGAACATGAACTCTCTGAAATGCCTGGAAATGTAGTTCTAAACATGAACAGACAGGATGGAATAACTGTGCCATTGCTGAATGGTTCTATACCAGGTAACTGTTTTTACTTCAAAAGTATGAAAAGGGGATGTGGTACAGTAGAGAAATTGGCCACATTAGGCACACTTATGTTTCTGTAGTGAGGAATATAAAAAAGAAAAAAAGAAAAAAATACTTATGGAAAGACGAGTTTGTTTGAACACATGGTTCCAGAGGGATAAGAGTCCATCATGGTGGGAAATCAAGGCAGCAAGAGGCAGGCATGCTAGCAGGCACACGAAACTGACCACAGATCATATCTTCAAATGGAAACACTAAGCAGAGGAGAAAACTGGAAGTGGGGTAAATTTAAGGATGCTCAAAGCCTGTTCTCAATCATTACTTCCTCTAGTAATGCCACAGCATCTTGCTACACAATGCCACTCACAAGAGACCAAGAGTTCAAATGCCTATGCCTATGGGAATAATTCCCATTCAAACTGCCATGCAGACTCATCCAGTACACCCAGCTTTTGGTCTCTGTTCTGCTGGCTAGCTGGCTGAGCAAGGTGGGAAACACACGTCTGGGCCTATGCTTCCTTTCCAGTTACCGGCATCACAGCACTGTTCTATCATCAATAGTGCTACAAAAGTTCTATGAGGTAGTGTTGCTAGAATTCTTAGAAGGAAGTAACTATGAGTCTTCCCTTTCCAATTTGGGATTTCTACACCATTAAAAACTCAATAAACATATATAAAATCTATCATACAACTACCAGCTTCTTTTATTTTTTTGCAGAAAAAAAATGTACTTTTAGAACATGTTAGCATCTATGAACACCATGGTTAGATTACATTAAAGAATAATTTAAGACCCACAAATTAAAGAACAGCAAAAGATTATCCTAGGAAGAAAAAAACATTGACAAACTTGTGGTGGATATGTATACAAACACATACACAACCCCTGCACAAACCTACAATCAAACATAACCATTCAGATATACATATGCATGCAGAACCAACAATCAAGACAGACATATGCACACACACCCACACACACACACACACACACACACATACACGCCTGAAACCCTACAAACATATATATTAACGCCTACATACACAAAAGCCAAAACCACACATACACAAGTTTGTATTTTTCTCTTTATGCTTTAAATAATGAGAATTGTATCATGCAATGACATTTTAAGCCTCTTGAGAATTAAATGATAAGAAGTAAAATCAATCAGTCCTACATAGCCTCTCAAGTACTCATATTAAAGGTCTGTGCTTCCATGACTGTCCTGAACATAACTTTACTAATTTTTTCTTTAATAGTTTCATGTATGAATGTAGCACATCTGGCCACATCCACCTCCGCACTCTTATCCATGTCCTCCCTCTACCACCTCCCTCCTCCCATTAAGTTCCCATCCACCATTCATGTTGTTTGTTTATTTATTTTTACTTTGTGTAAAGGGGAAAGAATCACTATAAAAACTGTATGATGGAGGGAAGGATGTGAGACATCTGTGGGCCTCACGTGGCCATGAAACTCATGAACTCACAGTCCCTGCAAGCGCCCCTATAAGGTCTACACAAAGATTCAGTCACAGATGGAGAAGGGACCTATGAGATCTTGCTCCATCCAGAAGTGTTAGCAATGACAGAGGGCTGCCAGTGGTGAAATCGTTGTCCTTAGCGGTGAACAGTGGTGAGTTACCTATGTTACAGTGGACAGCTTTACATACATGTCCACATGGGCAACCTGGGCTAATTCCAATGGTTACAAAAATCTAAAATATTAAAAATAGCATGTTGTGATGGGGCTAATTCCGTATTGCTATCACAGTTAAGGCACCATGGCTGAATTAGTTTGTTTGTTGCTGCAACAAAACACCTGATGAAAGCAACTCTCAGAAGGGACGATTTATTCTGATTACGGTTTGAGGGATAGTCCATCGTGATGAGGAATGCACGATGGTAGGAGCGTGAGGCTGCTGCTAACACTCTATCACCAGTTACGAAGCAGAGAACAGTGGGTGTCCACGCTTGGGTAATGTTTTCCTTTTTATGCAGTCTGTGGCCACAGCCTGTGGGATAGCGACATTTATGTTATTACATTAGAGATCAGTCTTCTCATTTCAGCTAGCCTACTGTAGATAGTTCCTCACAGACATTTTATCTCCATCCTCATAAACATTTTATCTCCAAGATGATTTTTGGATGTTGTCAATCTGACAGTTAATATAAACCATCACAGTGATAAATTGATAACCCAGTGTTGTGATGATACATCACGTTCTGTGCAACTAGCTTTTTTCAATTGCCTTGTAATTCCCTACTGTACTTTTTATAACTTGATCTAGATCAAAAATTCAAGATGCTGAAGGTCTTGTGGCTTTTCCAAGACCTTACAGGCATAGAAAGTCTATAATCCGAACCTAGTTTTGCCTGGCCCAAAAGTCCTGGGAATCTTTTTTGTTTAAAATAATGTAGTTATTCTTTGAAGTGTGCTTTCATTATTCATTTTTTACCATAAAGAACATTCCCCTTGAGTACTCCTAGCCCCGTGGAAAGTGTTTAACAAATGTTTGAGCTGACTCTGGGTAACAGGATGAGAGTAGGAGACTCTCTAGGCTGCTGGCCCAGACTCGCATACACATCCCCATTCTCCACCATACACTGGCAGCACACACCTGAGGTCCTCCCAGGGCCTCAGAGCCCAGGCTCAGGGAAAATGGAGCATAGGTCCCTGTAGAAGTGTTCTCTATACAGACTGGAAATTTCTGAAAAAAAAAAAGAAAAAAAAAAAAAAAAAAGGAAGTTTATGGTGCTAAATTTTGCTCTTGAAGTATGCAATCTCAAGCTCCGAGCATTTAATTACTTATGACAAAACAAAGAAGCCAGAGTAATAGGATAATTGCCCATGAAACAGAATTAAACAGAATCAAAAGAAAATGTGAAGCAACAATATTCTTTTGTCTGAGCAAAGAGCAAAGCTAATTGTTTTCTGTCTGAAGCTCTTTTTTTTTTTTTTTTTTTTTTTTGTTTTTTTTTTTGGATGTTATAACACAGCCAGATTTTTCAAGCTCTTTGAATAATGTCGTGCTTTACTATTTTAACTACATAGGAAGTAAGATTTCTCCAAGCTGAGTCTTTGAAGTTGACTTAAAAATCCATTCTTTTTAATTTTTAAAGCTAAAACCCTAATCACACCATTTTTCCTTTCTTTAAAACCCCTCACAAGTACCCTCCCCTTTGCTTTTTAATTGTGTGTCACTATATGTGTGTGTGTGTGTGTGTGTGAGTGTGTGTGTGTAATTGTGTGTGTCACAATTTTACATATATATGCAATACTATATTTCTTTCAGTCTCAGAATTTTTAGTTGCCTGTAGTTCTTTGTTAGGGTTGAGGCCCTCTGAGATTTCTTCCCTCTATGTTAGCATGCTGAGTATTGTCTTTGTTCAGATCATTTTTAGGCAGCCATTTGTGAAGACTTCATGGATGTAGCTTCTCTGACATTTTTAGATGCAATCTCAGCAGACTTCCTGTTCCTCTGTAGTACAATCCATATTCTGTTTTTCAAATATCATGTCATACTCAAAATAAATATTATTAGTAGAAATCCACAAACATAGTGAATTATACTGTTCTCTGGGAGAAGATGAGGCCAACATCACTCCGCAAGGAAGAGTGACAATACTGGTATTAGCAAGGTTGTAGACAGTCCCTGTCAGGCACTGTTGATGGGCACTGCTGCACTATTTCAACAAACATCATAACACTCAAGAAGGCCTTAAGTGATGCATGCTCATGGTGCACTCTTTATATTCCCACAAATACACTCCAAGAAAAGACATTCCATTCCACTCACTAGAAATTAATTTTTAAGCTTTAATTTTACTGATAATTTTATTTGTGGGTGCTGTACTTATATCATTTCCACTTCTTGTTCTTTCCCTCCACCTCTTCCTGTGTCTTCTCTACTCTCGTTCAACTTCATGATCTTTCATTTTTTAGTATCGCTACATACACACACACACACACACATATATATGCTACATATATATAACAACAATAATTATATATAATATATATTATATATAAGCATGCTGAGTCTGCCTAATTTACACACAAATATATGTATAAATATACATGTGTTTGTGTGTGTGTGTTTGGGGTTGACCACTTGGTTTTATATACCTTGTCATGGGGACTGATGCAATGATGAATAGCTTAATATTTTGTAGTTTTTACAAAAATATCTTATGGAGACAAAAATCAATTCCTATTTAATAATGGAAGACATTTTATAATATACAGTGTATGACATGTTATATTTCAGTTAATATTTTATTGATACTATAGTATTAATAAAGCTTATTAATACTATAATGTTAATAAAATAGTAGTACTATTAATAATAATAATGAATAATAGCCAGAAAAGCCATGAAAATAGTAGGGGTTTGATAGAAATGAAGGGGTAGTGATAAAAGGATAAAAATGGATAATGGGAGATTAAAATGAACAAAGTATACTATATGATAAATATAATATAATATTAATAAAATGAGCTCAATATTATTAAGAATATAAATTAATATTTGTTAATTATAAGTTATGTATGTGTTTATGTGTAAAAGTATTGATGATCAAATATATACATTATTTACATATAAACTTATATTTCAATAATTCAATTTTCTATAGATTTAATTGTCATAAAATGTAAATTAATTATAGGTACACATATGAGATGATTTAGGTAAATACAAAAAGTATAAATACTTATAGCAAATGACTTTTCAAGATGACAGGAAGGGTCAGAGGGAGTCTGAACTGTTAAGCAATAATGCCATCAGGCACTGTCTGTAGTAGATTATAGAATTGTAATGTAAGTGCTAACTAAAATTACTTTCCCCCCCAAGACAGGATTTCTCTATGTAGCCTTGGCTGTCCTGGGCTGACTTTGTAGATCAGGCTGACCTCAAACTCACAGAGATCCACTACAAATACTTTTAATGTATGAACGAGAAAAAGGAAGCATTGTAAGTTTGCAGATAACACTGGTTTTATATAGGAAAGTAATAATAACAGGAATAAAATTAAAGAGCTTTGTCTAAGCTATTCTGCAGTCAGAATAAAGAAAAAACTCCTCACCCACATTCAATACTTACAATAGGTCAGAAAAAGCATGAAAGCACTAGGAACCTTGGATAGAAAAGAGGGTCAGCTGGAGTCCAGCAGTGAGTCCCAGCCTCTGCCCAACCACCAGCTGGGTAGAGTCTCTCAAAGGACATCTCTGTTGGGCTAATATCCACATGTAAGTGAGTGTATACCATGCATGTTTTTCTGAGTCTGGATTACCTCAGGATGATCATGTCTAGTTCCATCTATTTGCCTGAAGTTTTCAAGATTTCCTTGTTTTTAATAGCTGAGTAGTATTCCACTGTGTAAATGTACCACACTCTCTTTATCCATTCTTCAGTTGAGTGACATCTAGGTTGTTTCCAGATTCTGACTATTATGAATAGGGATATGGGAGAATGGAGTGGGGTCGGGGGGCAACGGAAGGACCTAGAGGATTCAGGAGCTCCACAAGGAGACCATCAAGGCTGGCTGATCTGGAGCCAGTGGGGCCTGTACAAACTGCTGTACCAACCATGTACAATACATGCAGTAAACCTAGACCCCCTGTTCAGATCTAGCCAAGGGACAGATCATTCTCCATAGTTGTGGGGAGAGCGAGGACTGCCTCTGACACGAATTCTGGTACCCCCCCCCCAACTTGATCATGTCCCCTTGCTCAGTGGCACACAGAAGAATGAGAAGCAGCTTATCTGGGTGAGACCTGATAGGCTGTGGTCATATGGTAGGGGAGGAGGTCCCCTTCTGTCACAGATCTAGGGGAGGAGAATAGGAAAAAAGAGGGAGGGTGAGTGGGAGTAGGAAATTACAGGGGAAGGAAAACAATTCTGATGTAAATGGAATAAATTATAATAAAATGAATAAATAAACAGTTGAGTGGAGAGTGTGATATGACTTTCTCACGTACTCTGGTGCCTCACATTTGACCATGTCCCCTGGAGGGGGAGACCTGGTGGCACTCAGAGGAAGGACAGCAGGTTGCCAAGAAGAGACTTGATACCCTATGAGCATATATAGGGGGACGTAATCCCCCTCAGGAACAGTCATAGGGGAGGGGAATAATGGGAAAGTGGGGGGGGGGAGGAATGGGTGGATACAAGGGATGGGATAAACATTGAGATGTAACAAGAATAAATTAATTAAAAAAAAAAAAAGGAGGGCCAGTGGTAAAGGCAAAGAATGGGTAGTGGGGAATTTAAATGAGTAAAGCACACTATATAACAAGTACAATAGAACAATAGTTAAAGAATAAATATAAAATAAGATCCTGATTCTGCATCTAGAAGCCATATATAATCTTTCTTCATGACAAAATTATACAGAAAGGAAATTAGGTTGGACTCAGGGACATCTCTCTTTTCCTTTATCTTTCTTTTATAGGTAAGGAGATAGGAGCTGAAAAGAAAAAAAAGGAGGGATATAGAAATAAAGAGGGAGGATAGAACAAAAGGCAGATTATTGAATCTACTCCTCATCTCAAGGCCTTAATTGTTACTCACAAATAAAGTTGTTTTTTAATTCAATGGTGTAGAATTTTGTATACTGATGCAAATCATGATCATGTCAAATACTAGCCTAATTTAACAAAGAATATGTATTCTAGGTCTAATAGATAGATATGATTCTATAGATATATAAAATAAAATAGTTAAATAAGGTCTTCAAAAGCCTCAGAGACCTACAGAATATGGCATTTAAAGATGTTTTTATTATTCTTTTTTATACATTTACTTTATTACACACGTATAAAACAAACTACATACAGCAGGGAGAACCATGTGACAATCATGAGATCTATAAATGTTACACTCATAGTGGTTTGGCTATTTGTACTTGTCCAGCTTGAAGTAAATGTCTTTCCTGTCTTGTTGGGTCTAAATTTCTGAATGAAATTCAGTATCTATCCTATTTCAACTCTAATAACTTGATTATCTTGATCTAAAAAGATCTTATCTCCTAACCAACTACACTTGATTATAAAACTATACTATCTGGCCTTCAATGCCCCTCAGAGACTTGAGAAGGAATAAAAGTTAAATTCCTGAGTGAACCAGCAGTGCAAGTTAGGAGCCTCCAAAATTAACAAACTGACTTAGATGGTTTGTTGTCTTAACAGTCACCCAACACTCTCTGTAATGTTGGAGCCTCATCTTTGGCTTTCTGTCCAATATCTCTGCTAGACTTATTCACAGGGCAGGAACTATTGAGAACTTGCTTACCCTGTCTTGTCAGAGTGCAGCTGTTGACTCTGCCTGCATCTAAGCTGTCCATTTTTAGGCAGAATTCTGTTCGTGGCAGGAATGAGGACAATTTGCCCAATAGCTGGTTTGCCACATTTGAAGTCATCTCCATAAGGTGGCTCTTTGATGATCATCATCTTTTTGAGGTTGGTTGGGTGTTGTCAAGAGTTAACTTGTCTTGTTGTCAAAGAAATTTAGGATTATAAACCATCTTTCAATGCCATATTCTGTGTGTCTCTGAGGCTTTTAAAGATCTTATTTAACTATTTTACCTCATATATCAAATTAAAGATATATCTGTTAGACTTAGGATATATATATATATATATATGTTCTTGTGCTAAAATCTGACGAGTGCTTGACATGTCCATGTTTTGTAACAACATACTAAATTCTATACCAATGACTTAGACATAACTTTCATTATGAGTAACAATTAAGACCTTGAGTTAAGGAGTAGGTTCAATCATCTAGCTTTTGTTCTATCCTCCCTCAATGTTCCTATGTCTCCCTTTTTTTTTCTTTTCAGCTCCTATCTCCTTACCCACGTATGCAAGATAAAGGAAAAGAGAAATGTCCCTGAGTTTCACCTAGTTTTTTCTCTGTATAAGACCAATAATGACTTATGACCACTTCCTGATGAGAATAAGCATTTGTAGACCAAAAGACCAAACAGAAACCTATTCAAACCCCCTTAGAGGGAATGGGGCATCATTCTCTTAAGGTTTCTTCAGGCTGAATTGGGGAGAATACCTTGGAAGGGGCCCAAAAAGATTGAAGAAATGGCTAAGCAAGCCAGGGATTGCATTTGTGGTCCAGTTTCTAAATGTTGAGAGATTCCAGGCTTAATAGGAGATTGAAAGTGTGGTCCAAATTGGATCGGAAGTTTTCTACAATGTTGCCCAGAAAGCTGTCCAAATCTTATGGGTAACAGCAACAGAATCATCCATGGCTGGAGCTAGGAGAATACAGGGTGTCAGAATCCCTCATGCTGAGATGAATGAATCCTGTCAAGTCTGATCCAGCATCAGTGCCTGGTTCTTTTGTTCTGAAAACATAATTTCTCACAAGCATTATACAGTTCTAACATAATTGTATGACGTGTATGGGATGCACAGAACAATTAAAGTTAGTTTCTTCTCATTGTATGAGTCAATGTAAGGTGTCTGCAATTCTTCCTTCATGCCATACTAAGAGCGGCCTCTAACAGTAAGTCACAGAGAATCTATGGCCAACATGAGGCCTCTCTATGCATTTACATTGGTATCTCTGCCAGTCTCAGAGCCATTCCCATGTAGTAGGATTAGGAATATAAACTACCTGCTTGTTCTGCAGTTTGAATTCTTTATATACCAACTGTAGCCCCTTCTGATTCCACCCCCTCCCTCATTAACTCCCAATCCTATCCGCTCTCTCATCCCCTTTCCCTCCCTCCCCTAGTCATTAGAAAGGGGAGCCCTCCTCCCCTAATGCCTGACCTTAGTTTATCTAGTGTCCCCTGTACTACATATGACCTCTTCCTCTGTGGCCTGACAGGGCCACCATATAATCTCAGGACTCTGTCCAGTGTTCAGCTTTGAATCTCTGTAACTGTCCCTATCCCCTGCTGAGTGGACTTTCTCTGAGGACATCTATGTTGGGTTAAAATCCACATATAAGTGAGTATATATCATGTGTGCCATTTTGGGTCTGGGATATCTCACTTAGAATGATCATTTCTAATTCCATCGATTTGCCTGTAAAATTCAAGATTTCTTTGTTTTTAATAGCTGAATAGTATTCCATTGTGTCGATGTACCACAGTTCCTTTATCCATTCTTCAGTTGAGGGACATCTCAGTTGTTTTCAGGTTCTGGATATTACTAATAGGGCTGCTATGAACATAGTTGCACAAATGCCTTTGTTGTATGGTGGGGCATCTTTCAGATATATGCCCAGGAGTGGTATAGCTGAATCTTGGGGTAGAGCTATTCCCCATTTTCTGAGAAAGTGCCATATTCCTTTCCAGAGTGGTTGAGCAAGTTTTCACTCCCACTAGCAGTGGAAGAGTGTTCCCCTTTTGCCACTTCGTTGCCAGGATGTGTTGTCATTTGAGTTTGCCAGAATTTTATTGAGTATTTTTGTATCTATGTTCATAAGGGAGATTGGTCTACAATTTTTCTTTCTTTGTTGGGTCTTTGTGTGGCTTAGGTATTAAGGTGATTGTGACTTCATAGAATGAGTTTGGTAGTGTTCCTTCTGTTTCTATTTTGTGGAATAGTTTGAGGAGTATTGGTCTTAGTGCTGTTGTGTTTTTATTATTCTAAAGGTTCTTTGACAACAAGACAAGTTAACTCCTGGGAACACCCAGCCTGCCTCAGAGAAGACGGTGAACATTAAAGAACCTCCTTATTGAGTTGGCTTCAAATGTGGCAAATCAGCCACTGGGCAAAAGGTTCTCATTTCTGGCACAGACAGAATTCTGCCCAAAACCAGACAAGTTTAGATGCCAGCAAAATCAATGGCCTAACTCTGGGAAGACAGGATAAGCAAGCCCTCAATAGTTCCTCCCTCACAAATATGTCTGTCAGACATATTGGGCCAGAAGGCTGAAGATGATGCTCCAATGTTACAGAGAATAGTGGGTGACTATTCCGACAGTAAATTGTCTGAGTCATTTTTTTTTTTTTCATTTTGGAAACTGCCAACTTACACTTCTGGATCACTTAGGTATTTAAGTTTTATTCCTTCTCAAATCTCTGATGGGGTTGAAGACCGGATAGTTTAGTCTTTTAATTAAGCTACAAGTAGGTTAGTGGTTAAGATGTTTTTAGATCATGATTGATCAAGTTTGCCAAATATAAGTAACCAAATCACTATGAATGTAACATTTATATAATTTTATTCATGTGTAATAATACAAATATATACGTTAAAAAAGAAACATAATAAAAATGGATTTTTCTGGGAGGGCACTTGAAAGAACAGGAATATATTTTAATTGAATGCTTGCTGTGTGATGGTTGTTATATTAGGTGATTTACACGTGTTTAGTTTTTGTAATTAATCTTTCAGACTAACCTCCAAGTCATTTCTTATTGTAACTATTTCAAAAGAGGCAAAGTTAATAGCTTGTCCACAGTCATAGGGCCAAAACAGAGAAAAAACTGTTTAGAAGCCACATCTACTTAGCTCTTTAACCAGAGCCACAATTTCTCTGAAAGACGAATAATAGATAAATATGTAGAACACACAAAATTTGTATTTTGCCCTTTCATGGTTCTCTTTTTCATACTGACTCCTTTCTGTGAGAATGAAAAAGAGATCTACATGAAAAAACATTTTAATAGGTATTGTTTAAACTCCTCAAGTGTTTTTTTTTGAGGGGATCTATATAAAAATCTAGTTGAGTTAGAGCAGGGTATCCAAATGTTCAAAGGATTATGACAATTTTTGCTCCTTAAATAGGATCTTGAGAAAAATTGGTGGGGAATTTCTGAGTCAACCTAGAAGTTGTACATAATCCAGTTTATTTGGTGGGCATTTTACAGAGTCACTATACACTCTAGGACTAAAGAAGTTCTCCCTTTTTTTTTTTTTGCAGTTGAAAGCATTATTATTTTGTATTTATTTATTTATTTATTTAACACCTGGTCATAGCACCATCCCTTCTCACCTCTCAGTCCTACCCTCCCTCCTTCTTCATGATCCCCTCCCCTATTCCTTGGTTAAGGGGAGCCCCCTTCCTATCCATACCAACTCATCAAGCCATAAGAGGAACTGAGTGTGTTCTCTTCACCTGTGGCTTGGAAAGGCAGTACTGCCAGGGGGAAGTAATTGAAAAGCTGGCATGAGAGATCAATGCGCAGTAGGTATTCAGTACAACTATACCGAGTCTATGAGATGAATTAGAATCAAGCTTACACTTCCATTCACAGTAAAATAATTTTGAGCCTCCAGGTTTTTACTGATGAAAGAGGAATAATCCTTTGACTCTTCCTTCAGGTTCAGCTTTCTGCACGCAGATATCTATTTTCCACATCACTACCTGCTGAAGAGACTTCTCTTTGCCCCCCGTGTGTTATTGGCACCATTCTAAACAAATGCTTATTGCATATCTGGTATGTGGCAGATAATGCATCTTTAATCATTTGAGCAAAAGGATATTGAAGGAAGCATTTCCTGTGAACTCAATTTTGGAATTAGATTCATTTTCAAGTTCAAAAAATGTCTCCAACTCCTGTTAAAGAAGCTCTTCTACCTTTGAAGGAAAAATAAGACTCTTAACTTTTAGTTGAAACCTTAAAATGTCAGTAAAATTAAAGTTTATACTCAGCAATTATAGTGTAAATGCCACAAGGTGGAGAACCTAAGGAGCAAATATTTTTCTCTGTAGTCTCAATAATATATAAGACTTAGAAAGCAAGAGATATTTTCACTAGACTTTGAGTTCTTAAATTATAGAATTATTTCCTCTTTATCTTTATGTTATAGTGGCTAGTATGATACCAAGCATACAGTATGTCACAATAGGTGCTGGACAAGTGGACTAATGACTTGGTTCTAACATGGAAGTTAGGTATATAGAAACAGTGAGTTGCAACAAGTAGCTGGGCAATATTTCTAAGTAAAATAGTCCAATTTGGGATTCCCTTTACCATGTCAACCCCAGGCATATATAGAGCTCATTAAAAATGTAATCCAACATCACCACTCATTGAACAGCCCAAGAACACCAAGAACAAACTTTCTATGTTGGGTCTAAAATACATGAAAATTTTAGAATACAAGTTATAACGCTAAGGATGTTAATTTTAGCCATTTTATTGAAGCCAAAAATTTTTCAATATTTTCTTAGAGAATTAAAACTTTCAAATGCTCTCCACAATCTATAATAAACTTTAAGCGAAAGAATTCACTTATCTGTAAAGTACAGTTATGCTGTTTGTATAGTCTGGATAAACTGGGACCATAAATCCACTACAAACACAGAAAACAAAGTTGTGCTATTTGCTTTTCTGAAAACAAAGAAAAAATGATGACACACTAAAAACTTCACTTTTGAAGATTTCTTGTGTGAATTATATAACTCAACTAAATTCATGAACACGCTATGTATTTAATCAAATACTGCATCAGGAAATGACAGCCGTGTACATAATATATAGTAGCAGCACAATTAAAACTTTGACTTGCTATCCTGTAGAAAGCACACTTTTAGAGTGAGTTAAACTGAGTCTCTAATTTGGCAGAGTCGTTGAGGTATGTGCATGTGCCCGCGTACACGCACACATGCGTGCACATGCGCGCGAGTGTATGTGTATGTGTGTTGTATGTGTGTATGGGGTGTGTGTGTGTGTGTGTGTGTGTGTGTGCGTGCGTGTGTGTGTGTGTGTGTGTTTGTGTGTGTGTGTGGTGTATAGGTATCTTGTGTATGAGTAATGTGTGTGGTGTGCATGTGTCTATACAGTTATGTTCATTCAGTTTGTTTTCTTATCACAAGGCCTTCTAGATACACTCATTGTGACATTTAAAGCCCACATTATGTGACTTCTTTGAAAGGGCTATTTATAAATCTTTTATATACAATTTGCAATGTTCTGTGTCATGTAGCTCTGCCTTTTAATGTCACATAAGGTTAAGGCAAGATGTAGCTATATTAACTCTTTTCCAAGAATGACATATTAGTAAACACATGATCTCATCACACCATCGTTTCTCAGAATTACCATGAGGTTCATATGGCATTTTCTACATGATGGTTGATTTATAGAGACATTTAATACACACAGCAGCTCTGTTCCCCAAGACCCAAACCCCTAGTGTCATCCCTAGCACTGCAAAGGAACACAAGCCACAGCCTTCCCTCTTGCCCATATGTCCCATGGATCCCACAGTCCATCCCGTCCTAACCTCCCTTCCCCATTTGCTGCTTTGTTCCAGACTCCAATTCAGCAAGCACCACTTAATAACCCAAGGGCCATTTGTCCTAGGACAACAAGTAGGCTGAAATCAGACCCACAGTTCTCTTAATGCTTCTGAGATCCAATCCTCCCCGCTTCATCTGAGCTCTCTACCAGAAAATCTCATGCAATGTCCCTTTTCTCTCTGACTCCATGCCCAGTAGATCATAAAGGCCTTCTACATCAGCCTTTTTTGCCCCAGCTCATCCCAGGATCTCAGATTCCAATACTATCAGGCATTCTCTGTGAAAACACTAGTTGACCAGGCAAGGAAAAATGGCAACACAGGAAAACCCATCATTCTCTCTGAAAACCCAGAGAGGAAATAGAAACCAAGGAATAAAACTCCCATCCAATGAAGACAAACCCGGAAATCATCATTTAGACCTGTAATCATCCAAAACCCAGAAGTTGAAACATCAGCATAAAAACAAAATCAATAATAGCCAGAGTACTATGTTTTCACTAGAGCCCAAATACCCTGCTGCTGCAGGCCCTGAGCTGAAGCAGAAGAAAAAGACCTTAAAACAGCGTTTCTGGATATGATAGAGTTCCTTATAGAGGAAATGAAAAGCCCTTAAAGAAATCCAAGAAAACACAAACAGTAGAAGGAAAAAAAATACTATCCAAGACCTGGAATTAGAAATAGAATCAATATAGAAAACAAGAACAGAAAAAAATTGGAAATGAAAAAATTGGGAATTTGAACAGAAACTAGAGGAGCAAGCTTCACCAATAGAATACAAGAGATGGAAGAGACAATCCGAGGCACTGAAGATATAATAGAAGAAATAGACAGATTGGTCAAAGAAAATGTTAAACCTAAAAAATACTTGACACAAAAATATCCAGGAAATCTGGCACACCGTGAAAAGTCCAAACCCTGAGAATAATAGGTATAGAGGAAGTAGAAAAAAACCAGATCAATGGCCCAGAAAATGTTATTAGCAAAATCTTACAAAAAAAGTTTTCCCAATATAAAGAATAACATATTTATAAAGGTAAAAGAAACATAAAGAACAACAAATAGACTGGACCAGAAAAGAAAGTCCCCTTGTCACATAATAATTGAAACACTAAACATTCAGAACAAAAAAGAATATAACAAGCTACAAGGGGAAAAGACAAAGTAACATGTAAAAGAATATTAGAAATAGACCTGACTTCTCAATGGAGACTTTAAAAGCCAGAAGGACCTGGGCAGATATACTGTGGACTCTAATTAGAGACCACAGATACCAGCCCAGATTATTATACCGAGCAAAACTTTTAATCATCATAGATGGAGAAAAATAAGATATTACATTATAAAGTCAAATGTAAACACTGTCAATCTACAAAAGTAACCCCACATAGAAGATATAAAATGGAAAAACCCAACCTAATGAAGAAAGTTAACTAAACCCATAGAAACACAGGAAATAAAAAATTTTACATCATCAAAATCAAAAGACGGGAAAGACACACACACACACACACACACACACACACACACACACCTATCACCACCACTACCATCCACAACAATAACAAAACAGCAATCAACTATCATTGGTCATTGATATCTCTCAAACCAATGTTTAAATTCCCCAATAAAAAGCCTAACAGAATGGATTAAAAAACAGGATCCATCTTTTTGTTGCATCCAAGAAAAATGTCTCTACATCAGGGATAGACAATACCTCAGGGTAAAAGGTTATAAACATTTATTCCAAGCAAAAGAACCGATGATGCAAGCTGGTGTAGCTATTTTAAACATACCAAAATAACTTCAAACCAAAACTTACCAAAAGAGATAGGGAAGAATACTACATACTCATTAAAGGAAAAATATTCACCAAGATTACATTTCAATTCTAAACAACTCTGTCTCCAAACACAAGGGCACCTAAGTTTTTAAAATAAACATCAATACAGCTTAAACCACACACTGACTTTCACATATTGATAGTGGAAGACTTCAATACTTTATTCACCAATGGACAAGTCATACAGCCAAAAACTAAACAGAAAATTACTAGACCTAACAGATTTTATAAACAAATAAAAGAGATAGATATTTACAGACCATTTCATCCACCCCCCCCCGCAAATATACTTTCTTCTTTATAGCTCATGGAAATTTCTTCAAAGGTGATCACATAGTTGAACAAAAATAAAGTCTCAAAAGATATAAGAAATTTTAGATAATTCCTTGCAACGTAGCAGTCCACCATGGATTAAGGCTAGATATCCTCAACAACAAAAACAGAAGAAAGCTTATAAACTTTCGGAAACTGACCACTCTCTGCTGAATGAAAAAATGGTTCAAGATATAAATGAAGAAAGAAATTGAAGATCTTATAGAATTCAACAAAAGTGAATACACACCACATTCAAAATTATAGGACACAATGAAAGCAGTGCTCTTGTGTTTGATACCAGCCATGCTATGGAAAACACTGTGCCCATAGGTCCACCTAAAAGTGAACTACTGAAGAAATTGTGGTAAACAGATGGACACATGACTCACACATACACTAGTATATTATTAGTCTTTAGAAAGAAAACAGCCATGTATACAAAACTATTATTTTTAACACACATATAACATACATACACACACAAAGAGAAAGAGAGAGAGGGAGAGAGAGAGAGACAGAGACAGAGACAGAGGAGAGTTCTTCACATCAAAGAGTTTAATTGTAATTACACTCCAAAGAAAATAATGTTTCTTTCTGAAGTCATAGGTTGCTAAATAAAACTCAGTGCCAGATGTGGGATGCATTCCTCTAAGTTCTTCATTAGGGGTGTTTCAGGACTGCACCCACCACAATACAAACTGTCACCACTGCTCTTGGTAGCACATTAGAACATGATGCAAACATTGTATTATTGAAGATACCATACCATGGGTCACAGAACATGGAGAAATCAAGATGGAACTTGTGATGATTGATCTGGAGGCACAATGTATTCAGATGTGCATTGGTTGTGCCACCGCCCCCGGGGATTCTTACTGTTCTATAAGCAAACCCTCATGTAACCAAACCGACAGTTGTAAACTTTGCCTCACAAATTGTTCCTGTTTGGATAAATCAAGTTACCTACATACCTGGGTTGGGCAGAAATGAGGTAGGTGGAGCTCAGGTTCCAGTGCTTAGAGGGCAGAATATCTTGGGAGCAGGGAGAAGAAAAAAGAGAGAGGTGTAAGAGATGAGGAAGAAGGAAACAAAGTTGCCATGGGTTAGCATGAAGAAGAGCCATGTGGCCAGGGGAAGCTTGATCTGAGGATCGGTGATGGAGAGAAGCAGCACAAATGAAAAGGCATTAAAATGTTTTAAGAGTCAGAGGCTGGGGAGAACCTGGATGAAATAACCTTCCCAATATGGATCAGAGATGAGCTCCCAAGCCCCCATACCTTAGAAGCTGTTGACATTGAGTGGAGATCTGTTGCTCCCCTTTTAAGAATAGATCAGTTTCCCACTGCTGCTTTAACAATTTATCATTGTTTTCATTATTATAAATTACACAGGAGCTGGGAAGATAACTCAGTCTGTAAAGTGCCTGCTGGGAAAACATAATGACTGTGTTTGGATTCCCAGAACCCTGATAAAAAGCTGGGCCACTGTTGTGCATCTATAATCCCAGCATGGAGAGGCAGAGACTGGCAGATGACCAGAGCTTGCTGACCATCTTATCTAACTAATTTGATGAACTCCATGTTCAGTGGAGTGGTCTTATCTCAAAAATAAGAATGAGAATGATAGAGGAAATCAGCCAGCATCAACATCTTGCCTCCAACAGCACTGACACACATGCCTGTACATCTGGACATGAACATACAGACAGGAAGACAGACAAACCGTCAGACAGACCGACAGACAGACAGACAGACAGACACACACACACACACACACACCACCACCACCACCACCACCACCACAACCACCACCACTACCATCACCACCAATACCAGCAATAACACACATACCACAAATTTATTTTTTCATTTTTCAGAAGTCAGAAGCCTCAAAACAACCTTGCTAAAGTTCTAGTAGGATGTTGAAGTGTTCTCTGTGCCTGCAGGAGCTAAAGGAAACTCATTTTATTGTCTTTCCAACTTCTGGTGGCTCTGTTCCGTGCATGACAAATGGCTCTTCTCTGTATTTCTAAGGCAGAAATATAGCGCCTTCAGGTGTCTCCCACTTTCTTTCACCTCTACTTTCACCATAATATTTTTTCGCTTTCGCAGTCTCCTGTCCCTCTGTGTTTTGTGACCGTCTTGCATTTACCTTAATGATACAGCATAGTCTCTCCTCCCTATCTCTAACCTTCATGTAGTCATGTCTATAAAGTATCTTTTTTCATTTAAGGCACCATATGCAGAAATCCAAGAGAATAGTTTTTGAACATCTTTGAAAGCCTGCTATTTTTCCTGTCACACAGTAACTCCATATCCTATGAGCAGGGAATGGCATCCTTGGAGTAGGAAAAAATAATGCTCCTGTGAAGAAGCTACAACATTTTAAAGTAACCTACATTAAACAAGCAAAATCTGATGCTCATACCTCAATGGTGGAGAAAGTTCCTACATGTGGCTACAACATTTTGGATTGACACCAGCATCTCTAACAATACACAGGCCTATCAGGTGGAACAGCATCAAAGGAAAGATCAGTTATCACAGCCTGGTAAGGTCGAGGGAAAGAGAGCAAAAGGGAAAACAATTACTCCTCTAACTATTGCAACCAGAATCCATCCAGCTGCCAATAATAGGTCTAAAAACTAGAGTATAAATCACAGAGCCATCATCACATGTTTAGTGAGAGATTTGGAAGAAAGCAATGCCAAGCTTCCTCCACAGATCAATGATACCATGAAGGCGGGTTCTTGTGACCATTTCTAAGATCAGTAACATGTTTAGCTTTCTCAGTCTCATTATTTCTTGACCATGAGATTTTTGTCTCAGCTCCTACTGTAGCCTCACATTCATTTCTTTAACATGAAGAAATGATGATATCTAACCGCAGTTAGTTTCAGGAAGTTAAGATATAATCCCATGACGTCTTTAATAGATTCTCCTTTCCCTCTCTTTCTTTCTCATTGCCAGCCCCACTCACTCCCTCCCTTCCTCCATCTTACTCTTTCTCCATCCCTCTTTGTTGATGCTTTAGGAAGAAAGAATTATTTCCAGACTCCATTTTTAAAAATGCCCTTTTCTTCCTTCTTTGTGTATGTGATGAGATATTGTCTCAAGGACTTTAGGGAGTACAGGAAGAGTTGAAAGTATTACTGAATCCAGAGAAATGGAACTTTCCTTGGTAGTTGTAACCTCACATCTGAACCTGGATTCATCACAGCCTTGAACAAAACAAGGACTCTGCAGGGCTCGGATGGGCGTCACATAAACGAATATAGAAGTCTGAAGGGAGAACACAGCAACAAGTCATAAAACCACCTAAATGTTCCATCTCCCATTTAACTCCCATTACCCCACTTCTTAGCATGAGCCCTCTTTGAACTCTGCTGAGACCTCCCATGTCCTGGGACCTCCCATGTCCTGGGACCTCCTCATGTGCTGCTGTGCCCTTGCTGGGGAAAGTGTTCATTATAATAAGGAAAAAACTAGAAACAGTCTTTCAATGAGGCCAATTGACATTAGTCAGCCGACAACCCTAGTGACAGTCAAATGTGACACCACTTTCTCTTGACAGAAAGCAACATTTTGTGCTTCTGACATGTTAGCAACAGGCTTTGAAAAGGCACAAGGTTTGCCTACATGTGCGAGCAACCCTTCCTGAAACATATCCTTGAGTGGGGAAAGCCATAGAAGAGAAATACACGACGACTCATTGTGCTTCAGTGAGCTTGGCAAGTGGTTCAAATGTCTCCTGTGTTACGCCTTCAAAGTTCAAAATTAAACATACAGCAGAATGGATGGTTCAGTTCAACACCTTGCAGTGTTTTATTTTCTTCCATAAATAGCCTAGTGCTGGCTGAAATCAGGCATTTAGCAAGCTGTGACTCAGGAATGCCGAGAGTAGAACTCAAGTGTAATGAGTAAAAGCAGCAATTACTCTACATGAGAAGACCAATTTGTCAAAGGAGGCATGAACAAATTCAAATTCTCCTTGTCGACCATAAATATTTAGCATTTCTGAGCATAGCCCGTCCAAATGGGTGAGTAACAACTTTTTGGTTTATCTATGGAAATAGATTTAACACTGAGCCACTGCAGCAAAATGACAACATTAATGTACAGGTGCCTTTTCCCCAGGAGCATTAGACTAAGTGGCAGGTGAAGAGTGGTTGATTTCTATTGATGACAAATTAAGGAACGGCATACGATTGGTGAGTTGGGCTTATTTCAAAGAACTGTTTACTGATTTGAAATAAAAGAAGTAAAATTTTTATTTTTTTAATATTTATTATGCATACAGTGCTGAAAAGGGCATCGGATCACATTATAGATGGTTGTGAGCCACCATGTGGGTGCTGCGAATTGAACTCATGACCTCTGGAAGAGCAATCAGTGCTCTTAACTGCTGAGCCATCTCTCCAGCCCCATAAAATCTTTATGTAAGAATGGTGCAACAGTGCCTAGGATTGCCAGTAGAAGTGGCAATGAAGGTGAGAGATGATATGTGAAGTTGGAGAAAGTGATACTGTGGATGTCCTGCAAAGAAGTGATTGATGGGCTTCTGCCATGAACCATACTAAGCTTACAGACATCTTCTCTGACGCCTTTGTTCCTAACTGCTCTAAGGGTCCCTTTCCATCTCTGATAGGCAAATACAAGAAACCTGCAGCCTTAGACAACCACTTTGTAAGTGACTTCTTTCAGTGATCACAGGCATAAACAGGAGTTCCAAGACAGATCATTCATGAGTAGTGAAAAGCCTGTTTGGACCCTTTAAAGTGCAAGCTCTGAACCAACTGCTTTCTTTTATTCATTCATTTAGTAAACATTTCTTTGCAATACACAAGCACTGTGCACTGTTGACATCTGTGTTTCTCACATCTTCTTGTACGAACCTTTACTACAAAGTTGTGTGTCGGGTTCTATCACAGTGATCTTTTGAGGAGAAATACTACGAACTTCAAAAAACTTTTGATAACTTTCTAGCCTATAGAGTCCATAATTAGTCTATCTGGATTAAGTTCTCAGGCTTTTCATTGTTTAAAATCTGAATATTTGCTTAAGTTTGGGCTGGCTTGTGAAGTACTGGATCACGGAAGGCTTAAGGCAAAAGTGGGATGTCACCTTGATGTGGACAATCTTCATCTAGATGGAGGATTCAGCGCTTGTTTGACAGATGTAAAGCATGTATCCAGAAAGGAGCATGGCACATTATGGAACCTGAGTTGTCGCTAAGTAAGTAAACCCCTTCAGGAGTCTCCTGTAGAGGAATAAGATGGAACTGTAGCTCAGTGGCCAGGTTCACCAGTACATTCCCTCCTCCCTGCCAGCCACTCCAGTCATTCTGCATTTGCCCCTTTCCTTCCTCTCATATAACTGTATTACTTGACCCAAGATGCTGATGAGCAAAAGCAAAACAGTCTTTTTCAGAGCTCCTTACTGTCAGTTTTCAGAGGACCTAGAAGCAGCTTCACTTTCACTGGTTTCAACTCAGAAAATATCACCAAAATATACTCAGCCCTGTACACAGCTCTGCAGGTGGAGACAACAAATGGATGGCAATGAAGTCAACAACCACGTCCATCAAATATTTAGAGCCAGTACAGCCTCAAGGATGGATCAAAAACATTCCCAAGGCATGTTTCAGCACATGATTTCAGCACAGAGTTTTACCAGACTTTCAAGGAAGAACCAATACTATTCCACAAAATAGAAACAGAAGGTACATGGTCAAACTCATTATATGGGGTCACAATCACCCTGATAGCTAAACCACACAAAGACCCAACAAGGATAGAGAACTTCAGGCCAATTTACCTGATGAACAATGATGCACTTGCTGTTCTTAAAGAGGAACCACATTCTGTTCCCAGCACCTACAGGACAGCTCACTACCATATGTAACATAACTCAAGTTCTAGGTCAATTGTTGTTCTTTTCAGATTCCCTAAGCACTAGGCACACACAGGATACACATATATACATGCAAACAAACCTCTCAAGTGCACTAATAAATGTCATTTAAAAAAACACAAGAAGATGTTGTGAGTTCACACATCACTGTGAAGGTGTTAGGGAAAATATTCTTCTTCTTCTTCTTCTTTTTTTTTTTTTTTTCAAATGAGAGTATCTTGTTTTAGAAGTGCTTGAATTTGGGGAGTTAGAGACCCACAATGTCAAATTCTCCTTCTGTCTGGTATATAATGTTTAACTTTAGTCACCAAATTCATCTTTGATATTAATAATTATGATGAAGGGATGGTGGGGATGATAGTGACAAAGATGGTGATGAATTTTACAGACTCACTTGAATTTAGAGTCAAAACATAAGAACAGGTTTAGCTTGTTCCTCTAGCTGCTTTTTTCTTTTTTATACTGTTTCAAAAAGCATAGCAGACAGTTCAAAATTCACTGCATGAACATATTTTATTTAAATTGCTTTATAACTTGAAATATATTCCTGTAATAGTCAACATGCCTCAGGTAGAGGGAAAATGTTGAATTATTAAATTTGTAACTGTGGATAACAAAGTACTAATTGCTGTAGCAAAATAAATTATTTCTCATTTTTATGAGGAAATAGGCTGAAGACTATTAATGGTCAATCTCCCATTTCCTGAGGTAGAACAAGAGGGAGAAGGTCCAATGAGAACAAGACCACAGAAGATTTGCTCCAGTAGATGAAGAGTTGATCCCCGCCACAGACCCAAGACAAAGACTTCCCTCTCAATTACTCTTCTATGGGCTAGAATGCCTCAGATGAGAAAAATGACCCTCCCAGCACACCTGCCAGTTTTATCATCTCTTATAGTATGGATGTTGGTTTTACCCATATATGTTCTTTCATGCTACTAAAGATGAAATTTTATCTAGAAGCCATTGTTGAGTTCTCTTTAGTATGCCATTTTATGTCTTCCCCCCCTCCCCCGCAACATGAACCAGAAGATGCACCTGATACTTTCATAGCTAGTAGTAGACATCCTGTCTCCAAACCTCTTCTGTAACATAATGTGACTGTTATCTTTTTTACTATTCTAAATCAATGTCTTTGAGATGCTGAGCTTTTGTTTATCTCTACAAGAAGAAGACAGCTGGAACAATGGACAGTCTTCTACTTTGCCCCAGTAGTAGACATGAACATTCATGAAATTAAGATTAACTATTTTGCAGGTTGATCAGTCCTCAAGTTTCCAAGCCTATGAGAAACTATCTAGCGATGGAGAGACACTGCCCTTTTATCCCTAAATCTGTTACCTCAATCCAATTTTTAAAAGTTAATAAATCCTTGCCCAATAATATACACAGTGTCATATATACCCATGAGACTTGACTATAAGACATTGCTTAATATATGCATGAGTGCCTAGCCTTACTTTGACATATTACTCTACTGATAAAAATGCCCTGAGCATCATTTCATTGTACTTTTATCTCCTTCCCTTAAACCAAGCTGATTTGACTCCTGGACAAAACAAAATAAAAACAAACAAACAAAACCACTGCTCTTACCTCTTATACTTTAATGATACCATATTGGAGCAAAGAGTCAAACTCATACACAAAATCTATCACAAATTGACCGCTGCATTCTTGGCCTGTTTGGAGCCACTAGAACTTAGCACCTCTTTTCTATTGCCCATGATTTCTTCCTTCTAGCCAATTTTTGGCAAAAGAATGTTTACTTTTCAAGAGTCAGTGCAGTTGGTACTACTTCTGAGTTGTTTTCTCTGTCTGCATTAAGAGAAGGGTCTAAGGAGTTGTTATCTTGACAAATAATTTAAATAAAAATGATAAAAATGTTCATGAAAGCACTGTTCTGAGACCACCTATTATTGGTGCTAATACTCTAGTTTGAACAAGTAGACAGCAGAGGGATTGTGAGACAATGTCCACTGGCCCCCTACTCTTCTGTTAATATCCATACAAACTCAAACAGCTGTGTGTTGTTTCTTTCTTTCTTTTTTTTTTTTTTTTTTTTTTTTTTTTTTTGTATAAATAAAAGAAGATACTTCTTTGAACTCAAGACCCTGAGATCTGATTTTTCAATAATGTTTTTAACATCCTGTCAACTTGCCTGAGGAATTTCACTTATGTGGGTCTTTCTTTTCTTCCTTTTCACCTGCAAAATAGAAAAAAGAGACAACCCCCCCCACACACACACACACACATAAACTTGATGGAGAAGAGCAAATGAGATAGTGTCTGGACAGAAGCCTCAGAAACCAAGCAATAAATAACAGCCATACTTGACTCTATCTCTGCACCCTAAAAAGTAAAAGTGGGCATCCATTGTTCAATCAGAGAGGCTAATCTTGGATTTGATGCAATCCGTGTTCCCCTTTCCCCTACCTGCCACAGAGGATCAATGGAATTACCATGCATATAATACCCTTGAAAGCGCTTTGGAAAGTATAAAGCACTATAAAATGTAGGCTGTCATTGCAATTCTTATAAGGGGACTGATTCAGGGCTATTAAAATTCTACTGTAGTCAGGACAGGAAAGACAGGCAAATTTCCAAACAGCATCCGACGGAATCCAAAGCACTGTGCCCTTCCAGTTGGCAATGAAAAGAGCTGCAATTAATTTGACAGCCAAGCAAAACCATGAATTAATGGAAAGTCATCCTCTGAGGGACATTTCCCCCTTGAATGAAAAAACAATGATTGAAATAATTAAGTAAGTGTGTGGGTCATGCTAATTGGAAGTAGGTATTAAGGCAAACTTAATTTATGCATGTGTCATCGCATCCTTAGTTTTAGCATACACTGTAGTCTCCTTACTTTGTGCATGGATCGCTGTGGCAGTTTGAATGCGAATGGCCTTCACAGGCTCATAACATTTGGGTTCTTGGTCCTTGCTTAGTAGAACTGTTGTGAAGGATAAGGAGATATAGTCTTGTTGCAGTAGGCATTGCTTTGTTGGAGGAAGTATGCTCTGGGGGCTGGCTTTGGGGTTTCAAAAGTCCATGTCACACCCAATACCCTCTTTCTGTCTGATGTCCATAGTTTAGGCTGTAAAGCTCTCAGCTACTGCTCTAGTGCATGCCTGTCTACCTCCTGATATATTGATCATGGACTAATTCTCTGAAACTGTAAGCAAGCCATAGATTAAATGCTTTTTTTTTTTTTTTTTTTTATAACTGTTGCCTTGGTCATGTTGTCTCTTCACAGTGATAGAACAGTGACTATGACAGAAGTCGCTACCAGGGACTGGTGGAGTCACAACCACTTCCTTATAAAGCATACATGGGAAGATTTAAGGATAATAAGATGGAGTCATCTCTCTCAGGAGGCCATTGCAACAACAAATCAGTCTTCCCTGTTATGCCTGTAGAAAAATTAAAGATGAGAAGTAAAATGACACCTCTTAGGTCAGTCAGCAAATAAGAAGTGAGCCAGACCAATACTTTATACGCCCCCACATTTTTAAAAAGAAGAGTTAATGTAGATTCTGACTGTGATATGAATGATGTGAATGTAGGTTTTGTTTTTAGTTAAGATTGAAAACCCTGTAAAATGTGATTTCTAGGCTGCTACCATTTATCATTTTAAAATCATGTGACAAATGAATTTTAAGGAGAGGAAGGTGGGGTATATGGGGTGGTTTGGGGGGAGGAAAGGAAGGGAGGGATGGAATGATCCAATTATATTATAATTTCAAAAATAAAAGAAATAAAAATAGACAAACTATAGGGTAAGGCTTTGAATTCTTTAAATAAAATTCTTGAAATTTTTCTAAAATTTATTTTTCAAAAATTTAATTATTTACCACATATAAAAATTTCCATTATCTGGCTATATGTAGAATCTAAACCTGACAGAGAGCTATGATTCTCAAGCCAGAATAGGCAACCTTAGTGTGCAACGAGCTTGTTGAAATTCAGATTCTGATCCAAAATCCTGGGATGGATTCTATGGCTCTGTGTTTACACCCAGCTTCCTATGTGTTCTGATGCTGTCAGCCAAGGAACCATTCTCGTAGCATCACAGCAGAGGAAGCTGGCACCATCTCCCACACAGGCCTTCTGATACTGTGCTCTTGATGATGCCTAGCAGCAGCTGGAAATGTGCAGTGATGGGCTTCAAACTCACATGAAAGATGGGCAGAGGTGACATAGATAAAAAGATTACCTTTTCTTTTTTGATCCTGTTAAATGTTGGCCTTATCAATATGACATTCACATTGCAGGGCAAATGACAGGGATATTATGACAACAAGAGTAGCTTAAAGTACTCCATGGCTCAAATGAGTTCTTTATCGGATGTCGATATCTTTGGGCATGGAGGAGCATCCTTTGGGGGAAAGTTTATCTTTCCATTAACAGGCAATAATGCTAAGTAGCTAGCTATTTTTTCATCTAGGTGTCAAGAATGAGGTGCAGATCCATCTTCATTCCTTGCGGCTTATCAAGGTACATTTCAGATCTCCCTCACTCCCAAAATAGGGGAGTGATCCCACCATCTATGATGCTATGTGCCTTGAGATCATCACCAGAGCTGAGCTGAAGTCAGCCCTTTGCCCTAGAACTTATAAAATGGTGAGCTAAATAAGCCTCATTTGAGGTGGTGGAGATGGCTCATGGGGTAAAAACACCTGTTATGCAAGGCTGACAGCCTAATTTCCATACCCAGAACTATCTGTAATCCCAGAACTTCTGTACGACATAGGAAGAGACAGAGAATTGTCTGCAAGTTCAGAAGCCATCGATCTAGGAGCAACATGACAGAAACAACAAAAAACATTCTGTCTTAAAAATGTAGGAGAGAACTGACATTGACTGATGGTTGAAAGTATTCTTCTGAACCCTACAGAAATACAGGAGCATCCAAATTCCTGTGTGCATGTAACATGTACACAGCACACACAAACGAACACACACACGTACACTCACACAAGCACACATGCTCACACTGATGATAGTAATAATAATAATAATGATGAGGATGATGATGATGATGATATTTTAAAAGGATGCGTGCCATTGGGCCTATCACGTTGCTAGTAGTAATGATGGTTGTGATAGTAGCCACGTGCTGACTACTATGAATGAATGAAAAGGCCATTTTTTTTTAAAGCATTTACTGTCTGGCTTAAGTCCAGAGTCCACTCATCCAATATCCAATTTATGCAGACAGGCTCCAGACTCCTGTCATACCACATCTGTCTAGCATTGTCTACACAACATCTTCCAGCCACTAGCCTAGCTCTATCTGCTTTACCATTGCACGAGTCAAACACAATTCCTCTCAACTCTCCTCTAGTATAATGTCTAGAAAGCCCTTCTAGTGGAAATGCTTATTGTTTTTTTTTTAATTCAATAAAATCTCAAGCAAATCTCTGGATATTTTCCCTTTGAAGGCCTCCTTTAACAAACGCACAATTCATTACAATGCAGTAGATGTTTGTTGTCATCTTATCAATGTGAAATTGTTTTTTTTTTTAAGCTAAATTTAATGAATCTTTTAATATTAGTGTATTTCTAAACCCCCTTTCTCTTTCATGTGTGTGTGTGTGTGTGTGTGTGTGTGTGTGTGTGTGTGTGTGTGTGTGTGCCTTCCTCCATAATCCAGGCTGGCCTAGAACTGATACGATTAATCATTGGCTTCTACCTCACACATGTGGATTTGCAGGGATATACCATCATGCCTAGCATATTCTGTTTGCACATTTACCTCTCCATTGATCTAAGCATGGAGGATCAGATTTACCTCATCTCTGTTTTTCAAAGCTTAGAATAAACTCACTATTTCACTAACTGCTTAATAAATACCTAAGAGACAGAACCCACTGTGCTGCATAGAGCAGGAAGCAGAGGCCCTTTCAGGGGAACCCACACAATGAAGGGCAGGCCCATGGCCTCTAACATGATTGCCTGTCTCTCACCCCTAAATGCTCCTTCATCCTCTGCATAGAGACATGCTCCCATGTATACCACCTTCATACTTTTATACTGAGATATTGAAGAATACCAATTCATTGAATCATGAATGGAAATTTTCCACTGAGAGAAAACAAAGGGAAGTGTTTCAGAGAAAATTAAATTTTGACACCATATTAAAAGCCTTCTGACCTTATTCAAATGGAACGAATGAAGGAACTGTACCAATGATGCTCAATGAAGTGGTGCCCATTCTCCTTCAAACAAGCCCTCTGAATATTCTCTCATTTCCATTTAGGGATGTTTTTAAGGGGCTAACTTAGTAAAGCACAGTTGTTTTTCTCTACTAGTATTTCCGATCACTTAGGCTATTTTCTTAGGTATAAAGTGTTAGAAGATAGAAAACTCACATGGTAGATATAATATGGGCTCACACATGCTGAAAAGCTTTGTTTGAACATTTCCCCTTTAGTATATAGTATTGTGACAGGAAAAGATTGTAATTTTTCTATTTATTCATCATTTAGTTATCCAACAGGGAAACAAGCATCTATTCAATTGTCAACATGTAATTCAGAAACCTCCCATTGAGTTTCTTTTGTAGAAAGCATTATCCATCTGATAAGTCATAGAATAGTGACTGAAGCAGATGAGGTATCTGTTTGTTTGGGTGTCTGGCATAGGCCTCAAATTATAGCATTATTCGTCCTCCTCTTGAAAACACTGGAAATAAAAAAAAAAAAAAAGACACTGGAAATCACTGCTGTTATTTTTTTTTTTTTTTTTTTTTGTTGATAAGTTCACACTGAGGATCCCCACGCTTTATAGCTCCTGCCTGTTTATGACTAGGATTGTCTGGTTCGAGGAATCATCAAGAAAAAAATAGGTTGAATTGACATCTATGTGACCTGTATACATCTTGTGAACTATAGCAGTCTTCGGACTAATGCCGAGTTTACGAGGAACTCGGACAAGTGTAATTGAGTGCCCTAGCACGAGGCAGCTGAGAAGGACGTGAGTTAACCCAACAGCTCTGCTGTGTCTACTCTGCTCCCTTCCACTGACATTATTTAACATGGCACATTACAGTCTTCAACTCTTCACTGTGTAATTAATATGCAGTGATGGTCTCCATTTAGCTTATTAAGTGTCTACCAACTATGCAATTTTAAATATATACTTGACACTTTGAGCTACATCGGGAGGAACACATGGTTCTCCTCCAGTTATTTCATGTTTCTGAGAAGCTTGCATTCTAAACTGACAACTCCAAGCCTATTAGCAGGTATTATAGAAAGAGGAGTTAACGTTTATTCTGATCCTGTTTCAACTTCATCCAAATTCCCCTCCTGACATGGCCTAGTTACATACTTTCTCATTGTCTGATCCCTGCATCTTTAAGTACTTAAATTGATGGACTTGGATTTGTTTCCTAGACCATATACTATTAACTGCCATGTGACTCTCCTGTCTTTCCGTGGATATTTTCCCTTCTGGGGTAAAATGGAGATGGCATAGTCAAGATAAGTGGCAGTCTGAGACATAGTAAATGTACTTTAATGGGAAGAACTCCAGCTTACAACTGTATTCTTTCTTGTCAGAAATTGTTTAAGGATTAAATATGGAAAGAAAGCCTATGGTAGGTTTCTGACAATATGAGCTACCCTTCTACTCACCTTAGGCTTGTGTGAACATGCCCACAGGTGCTGCAACTGTGGTGGGCATGTTTATGGTCAACCTACATTGTTTTTAGTGTCTTGATGTTCTAGACATTGCTGTAACAATCATATATATATATATATATATATATATATACCATGCAGTTCTGACACAGCCATGTGAAATATTTCATATGTGCCTGATCAGTGATCCCCACATATACACATACCAAAATCTACCAGAGTGATTCTACTTGCAGAATTATAGGACTAACATTGTTGAGTGAATTCTCAACACTTCCTTTCTTTTGAAAGAAAAATCTTCCCTTCAGAATATTGAGCGTGGATCCCGATGAGGGGCTGCCCCAGGAGCACATCCGTTGATGCTGGTGGCCCGGAGGTTTATTTTACAAACATGCACAGGGAAAATAGATGAGACTTGGATCAGCTGAGTAGAGTTCATTGATTTGAAAGCCTTATTCTCTGTACTCACAAAACCCAAAATGGCAGAAATAAACACATTAAAAAAAACCCTGATGGGAAAGCATTTACCTAGATAACTAAATGACAAATGTTTAAGTTGTATCACTTGGGGTATTTTGGAAGCAAAGTAGCTGCTCTACCTTGATAATTTACAACCACACTTTGCTGAGTGTGGGTTTGAGTTCTGCATTCCTCAAATGCAAAATCTAATGTGAAGAAATCCAGATTTATAGAACCCAGTTCTTGGCTCAATTTTTTTTTTGGATCATCCTTAAAATCTGCTTTCCTTTTATACTTAACCACTTCTAATCTGGACAGCGAGTCTTCCAACCTTTTTCTGGTATTCTAAAACCGCGTACACCTTTCACATTTTAAAAGCTATGTTATTAAATTCAGGTATGAATGGGAGAGGCACGAGGCTTTTAAAGTATGATTGAAACTGGAAATCTCTTAGAATAGAACACTCTACTGACTATTGTGTTCGCTCCTGAGTGATTCTTCTGATGACTTACGGTGAATCTGATTATAACAGTACAATGCTCCATGGGCTGAAAACACATATTGAATAAATAAAAAGCAATATACTTGAAATTACTCTAGGAATAAGTTCTTACTAGCCCCAAATATAATCTACATTGATTTTCTTTTATAGCCAGTGGCTCAGAAAGAAAGGTAATTACCATCTCATTTCAAGGAGAGCTTAAAATATGTTAGCCTGGAGTTCTTTGCAAATATTGTCACAAGGACAGCATTTCCTTTGGCAGGGATAGGCAGTGAGGCAGAGACTTATCAAGTTTCATTGGATTGGTGAGTGTAACTAAAGTTTTAAGAAAAAGTGCAGAAAATCCCCATTCAATAGCACAGCAGAGAATGAAATTCTCCCCAGACTTTATATATCACCCTAATGAATCCATCTCAAAAGCCACACACTAACAGGTGTACAGGAAACCTACTGAGCGACAGTAATGTAACCATTCTACAAAAGCATCTGAGAAGTTGGAGGACTGAGAAAATATTATTTCCTTTTACTCTTCATTTAATTTTCTAAAATTCTACCTGGATAATTCCAAGGTCATTTTGGGTCACAACATCACATTCCTTTCTAGAATAATGTCATTGTCCTCTGAGACTTAGTGATATTTTATAACCCACTGTACACCCAGATACTGCCTCAGAGTTTAATATAAGCTGATAGATTTTTCTTTGAAATAATTCAACCTTTCTATCACTCACACAGATTTGTTTTATGACCTCATATTTGCCCCTTTGGAATGAATCTGTTCTTTGTGTTTGATACTAACATATTTTCTATGGAGTTATTTATGTATATGTTAGCTTTAGTTTGATATTTTGCTATTCAAATATATGTAATTTCAGGACTTTGGTATCGATTCTTCTGTGGATCACAGAAAAGAACCTACAATTCAATGTATTAATGTCTTTGAAAGTTTCACCTTTCAATTCTGTTTTAAGAATTATCATGCTCAGCCAGGTACAGTGATGCATGCCTGTAATCCCAGCACCCAGGAGGCAGAGGCATGCACATCTCTGTGAGTTTGAGCCCAGCCTGATCTACAAAGCAAGTCCAGGACACATAAGGCTAAAGAGAGAAACCCTGTCTCGGGGGAAAAAGGAATCATCATATTTTTTGGTGAATTTAGTAGAGTCATTATAATGAATCTTTGCTCTACCTTCCCACCTCCCAAAAAAGACTTCTTCAAATTCTTAATAATGATCCTGATGGTTAGTATCAATTGTCAACTTGACACCTAGGAAGTAGACCTGTAAGGTGTTGTCGAGGTCAAGGTCAGCCTCTAAGGATGTCTATGAAGGACTGTAGTGATTATGTACTGATACAGAAGACATATCTCAATTGTGAATGAGACAATTTCATGGGAAATGTATCCTGGGCCATGCAAAGTAGAGAGGGCACACTGAGCACTAGTATGCACTCATTTATTGTTCTCTCCTCTTGGCATGGACATAAGGAGAGAAGTTTCCTAAAGCTTCCAGTACTGTGGTCTCTCTGCCATGACAGACTATGATATGGAACTGTGATGTAAGCCTTTATCCCGTATGCTGCTTTATTCAAAATATCCAGTCCTCAGCATCTACTCTTGGTAGCCATTTTCCCATAGAGGCAGACTTTCCAATAGGAAGACAGAAAGAATTTTTATTGGTCCATGTCTCAGATGGGAGGGTTCCTATCTCTTAAGTGTTAGGACCCTTGTGAATCACAATTTCTTTGTTTTCTCTCAACTCTAGTTGTTATTTGATAAAGTTTATTTGTTGAATAAACCCATGAAGAACATGTGACAGATGCTCTGTTGACTTTGAAGGACTGAGAAAACAGTAGCTACTCACAAAAACATAAAGTATTAGGCATATGGTGTTATGAAATTCAAAGCCTTTCCCAGGATTTTATCCGTGATGCTTTCCTCAATTAAACCCATTTTAGTGTACTTTATTATAAGGAAATCCATCCTCTAACATCTTTATTACAAGGAAATCTATCTTCTAGAATATTGCCTTGAGTCATTATCAAAAGTTGTCATTGTGTCTAACCACAATCAGATATGATTATATCTACACAAACAGAAATCCCTTCGGGAGGCTGAGCATGCAACTGCAGGTGGCTTCTTTTTGTTGTTGTCCTTCACCAGACAACTGTACTTTTCACAGGAGAAATCCCTCCTAAATCATCTTGCCCTGCTGTTTAGATCATGTAATGCACAGTTGTACACATGGGCAGAAAAGGTCTGTAGTCAAAGCCTGATGTAGTTACCCATATCAGGAGTGCTTCCAATGAAAAATGCTTGGCATTTTCTATAACCATGTAATTTATTGGCCATATGATTAAATGTGTATATAGGAGACTAAAAGAGAAAGCAGAAATATCAGGAAGTGAATGACAGGTCTTGCTAAATAATAAAGATGTGTCACTGTTTTAAAAATTTTTTATTAATTTATTCTTGTTACATCTCAATGGTTATCCCATCCCTTGTATCCTCCCATTCTTCCCTCCCTCCCATTTTCCCCTTATTCCCCTCCCCTATGACTATTCCTGAGGGGGATTTCCTCCCCCTGTATATGCTCATAGGGTATCATTAGCTGACATAACTTGTATATTATTTAAACTTTGAAAAGTGAGAACTTGGACTACAGTCCACATGGTCTGGAGTCAGCTCACATTTGGTTTATGCATCCATCATTCAGCAGATATTTGTTAGTTCCTATTATAGGTAGGCCTTATGATAGATAATAATAAGGTAAGGAGATGCTGCTTGCCCTCAAAGCATTCTTATTTGTAGAGTATAAGAGGAAACAGAGGAGACAGTCTGTACTTACAAGTAGACTCACTGGAGCCTGGGTTTGGAGATGTGTCTGTCAACAATCACATTGATGCCTCCACCTTGTAACATCTCCACAGGTTGTGCTTGGCTTTCTGCTCTGTTTTGAGAAGCAACCTGCCTGAATACAGCTCTATTATAAAGTGGTTTCTCTTGTCTCCCTGTCAATCTCTGGTCCTCACATGGGCTGCACCTCCTCTCACTCTTCTCCAGTTGTGACTAGTGATAGTTTCTGAGCTTTATGATCCGAAACCTCTTCACTCTGACTCCTGCTCTCTAGCACACTGCCTTAGCCTGCATCCTATCTCTGCCCACTGGCACTCCTTCTTATGATCTAGTAAAATGGTGCACATCTTAAGTAAGGCAGTACCTTCTTCATGTACATGCTAGCATCTCTATTAGTCACCACTGTAGTAAGGACTATGTATGTGAACTCAAGACGTGAGTAAACAACAAATGGCTCCTCTGTTGAATCATAACCCAAAGAAACAAGTTACAGAATAATTTAAGGAACGTTGTCAAAAATGGGTGACTTTTAAGCCATCTTTTCAGTCCTGTGGAACTAGTTTGTTTTTTAATTAAAAGTAATGAAACCTAGTATGTTGTATTTCAATAGATCTAACACACACCCCATGACCAATTATGTTAGATCATTACAAAAGAACAAAAGCACTTCCTGTCTTTGTTGTGAGTGGTTACAAAGTATAAGATGCCTTTCAGTTGCAGTAGTCTCCAAATATGGAGAGTCTTTATTAGAACTGATGATGACTTATTTAGAAAATAGTATCTGAGTGCTCATTAACAGCTAATACTTATACTAAGGACTGCAGATACAACAAAACAACATTTAAAATAATCTGCCTTCAAGGTTCTGGTATTCTATATAACCCAGACCCATATTCATAAATGTACAAAGGAAAGTATGGAACACTTATTTTTCTAAAGCAAGATCATACTTTTATCTCCTGTAAGCTGGTTCAAGTCATTTGCTATATAACTAAAGGCATGTATTACCTTTAAATTTTCAAAGCATCTAATAAAATGTGTTAAAGGGGTATTTATTCATAGACATTAGATTGTCAGAATGATTTTTATCTACCTTGATTGTCTAGGACAAGAAATTCCATTTATCTGGCCTTCTGTGACACTGAAGACACATCCCCACCTCTCACCTCCACCTAGCCTGTGAATGGCAACATAGACATGAATGAGAATTGGATTTCAGGACAGCTTTTAATTTAGAAGACATGTGTCATAAACCTACTTAGGAGTGAGTTTAATTTCACAGTTCTGATGGTCTGCCTATCATTTAGAGATGTGGAACCTGACTGCTGTGTCTGAAGAGTGCTTCTGTCACATTCTACCCAGCTGCTCAACTCAGCTCTCCTTGATATTTCTCCTCACCCACAGCCCATCATTCCCTGCAAACCCAAGTCTGTTCAGAGGTACCACAGGTCACCCAAACAAATAAAGACTGCAGGTTTCGGCACCATAAAGAAAAAGTGTAAGTTATTCAGTCAAAATGAAAAGTAGCAAAGGAAGACACAGGAATAGCATGACAAAGAAATTGCTGAAAATTTATACAGTGTAATAATTATAGATGGTTTGAGAAAAATAAAACTTCTAGACTGGATTGCACAACCAACTTGAATATTTAGTACAATGGTTAGAATATAGGGTGTAGAAGCTTAAAGCATGTTTATATAGTAAAGCATTCTGCACAGAGAAAATTTGTCTATATGTTTGTCACATTCCTACACATCCAGTCATTATCAGTCCATATGGTCTGGGATGATCTTTTCATAAATATTTACACAGACATGTGGTCCTGGAAAGATAGAGAAAGCAACTACTTAGGAATTAATTTGTATATGTTATAGATAAAGACAGTGACTCCTTGTGGTGAAGCTTTGAAATGTCTCTCCTTGGAATATTCTAGAACAATGAACTTGGAGATAGTTTCCTGCTATCTCTAAGATTGTTAAGCACTCAACTGTAACTCTATCTCCCTCTCTCTTTCTCTCTCCTCCACCCTTTGTAAGAGCCTGGACCCTTTTTTGCCTTGCATGTATATACTTCCTTTTCTTACATATCTTTTATTCTTTCTCAATGTCTATGTTTAAATTTACAAGAAAAGCTTTTCTTAACAAATCCAAATCTTGTTTTATGAAAGACTACATATTACCAGAGAAATTGTAGATGGGGCCACATGTCTTTTTTTTTCTTGTTTTTTACATATATTTACATATATATTATTACATATATATATACAATATACTACCTACAGCAAGAAGAACCATGAAACAATCAGGAATTATATAAATGTTATATTCATAGTGTTTTGGCTATTTGTATTTGGCAACTTTGAAGAAAAGTCTCTTCTATCTTGGCGAGTCTAAAATTCTGGATGTAATGCATTTCCTGTCTACTGAGATAATTTTGTTCCTTCTCAATTCTCTGATGATATTGAAGACCAGATAATTTGATTTTACAATTAAGCTTAGTTGTTTTGAGATTAAGATGTTTTTAGATCTGGATAGATGTTTTAAGTTGATAGAGATGAGATATGATAGTCATTGATTTACATTCAGAATTTTAGACCCACATGTCTATTTCATGAGTTCTAATTATTTGAAATTCTGTTGTATCACAACAGTTCAATAATTTAATAAATTCCAGTCTCCCTTAGTGTTTGATTATGGGAAGAACCACAGTGCCTACAGCTCCCTCAGTGGGGAAGGTCTTGCTATACCTGAGTGAGAAGAGAAGATAATGTGAATCTTCACATGCTTCCATACACATTAGGCAAGTGTAGGAATTCTGTAACCTCAGGTGGAAACCTAAGAATCTCTGCTTAGTGCTGCTAAATCAAAACCAATCATCAGGCTCCATTCTCATGCCCAGGCTAAAAATTAGTGAGCACAGTGCCACCAAGACATAGACTGGCTGCAACAGATTTGCAGACAAATGGCTTCTTTGTTAAATTAATCTGCTTTTGATATCCCTAAATGTTACTTTGATTCAAAGACCTAAATTCATAGAGACTGTAAGCTACATTTATGGATAGTAAAATGTACTACAGTAAAGATTCCTCTGTGTTTTGGAGGGACTAAGAAATATAATGCAGTTCCAAATATATTGTCATCATATTTGATGAACATACACACACACACAAATATATATATATACTTGTGTGTCCATGTGCACAACTTAAGTAGCTGATTATAATGTACATATGCAGAATATGAGACCTAAGAATAGGTGGGAATCTTGAAGATTGAAAAAGAGGGGGATCTTCATAATTAAGTATTAAAACCAAGTAAGTAAGTTGAAGATGAGTGAGTGAGCCCAGTTCCTACAGGAATAAACAAAGAAACAAGTTATGACTCTACTCTTGGTTGTCAACTTGGCTACATCTGGAATTACCTAAAACCCAAGCAGCTGGATACACCTGTGAGTGGTTTCTCTTAAATAAATAATTAGGTGGGAAGACCCATCTTTAATCCAGATCTACTGAGGTGGAAAGAGCCACATTTATGGTGGCAGCCTATATCAAGGGCATAGAAGCAGGAAACACTCTCTTTTTGACTGTGTTACCCTTGCTCTCAGTAGAAAGTGTATTCCTCTGGTATTGGGGCTGTTTCTTTGGGACTATGGCATACACAGGTATTGTCAGTCACCTTGGGCATGGCAGTTTTCCAGGCATAGTCAGACCATTATCTGTACTGACTCACCTGGCACTGAGACACAGCACTGCAGGCCCAGTGTGTCTCCTAATGCATCAGAAGATGCTGCTAATGACTAATCAATGTTCTCAATTCAAAGTGTGTTGAAGATTAGTCACTATGTAAGAAAAGTTGATTTACCCATAAGGAGTACAGCTCATATATGAAAGAAACTTGACCAGGCTGTCTCCAAATTTGAAAAAAGTCTGCTACATTTTCAAGACATTATAAAAGATAAAACTTGAATGTTCTAAACTTCCCAAAGTAAAAGGCCAAATCTATAATCAATCCTAGTTGAGAAAAGATTTATTCATTTTCCTGTTCACTTTTTTGAAATTGATAATTATAGAGCTTTTCAATTTGAGATTCATTTTTATTTTTTGAGTATTAACGTTTGCCTAAATGTGTGCATGTGCATTGCGTAGAAGGGTGTCAGATTCTCTGGAACAAGAGTTAAAGGTAATTGTGAGCTACCATGGGGTATTCTAAACTGAACCTGTATCTTTTTTTCTTTTAATTTTTACTTATTTTTATTTCAAGTGCACTGGTGTTTTGCCTGCATGTATGTTTGTATGAGGGTGTCAGATCCTCTAGAACTGCAGTTAGAAACAGCTGTGATCTACCTTGTGGGGACTGGTAATTGAACCCAGCTCCTCTGGGAGAACAGCCAGTACTCTTAACCCCTGACCTATCTCTGCAGCCCTCAACCTGTGTCTCCTTAAAGAACAGTGAGTGCTCCTAACCACCAGGCCCTCACTCCAGCCCCGAGTTTCAACTTGAAATGGTGATTAGGACCTGTTTCAGAACAACAAATACAACAAAAAGTAGTAGGCACATGCAAATTGCTTTATTTGTACGTTGTTGGGTGAAAGACTGTTTTCCTTTGTTGTTATTTGTAACAGGATCTCTTGTAGCTCAGGCTGGCCCTTTACTCCCTGTGTAAACTGTGAATGACCATGGCAGTAAACTCCTGATCCTTCTGCCCTTACCTTCCTACTGCTGGGATTACAGGCATGCACCAAAATGCCTGGTGATTTGAAAACATTTTATCATCAACATTATTCTAACTCAGAGATAAATAATTTTAATTGCACTGTTCATTTTAACAACCTTTATCGACTTTAAACATTGATATGCACTTTAAAATCTTCAAACAAGTCAAAGCACTCTCACCAGTAACTACTTCCCCTAGGACAACCATCCATTCCATGAAGCCCCTTGTCATGGCGTACCAGACACACTTTCCAGCATGGCTTCATCCCTGGGATGTTGGGCGGCAGACAGAGACGGTCCCTAGTCCCTCTTCCATGCTTACTATTGCTGACGTTTAATTGAAATAAAACTTAAGCTTTCAGACAAATATTTGCACTTTGGCAGATAATGGAAAGACAGTATACAGAAAACCGAGCGGAACTAATTTGTCCTGTTTCTGAAAAAAAAAAAATAAAAAAAAAAAAAATAAATAAAAAGAATATGGCCACTAAGAACTTGAACTCAGGTCGTCATGCTTGAAGAGAATGTTCCCACCCTCTGATCCTCTTCCCGATCCCTGAGGACCTCACTAACCTTTCCCGGCTACACTCAAGATCATACTGCATCCCAAGCACGACTCCCACCCGCCCTTCCTGCCTCTGCCTCCCAGAGTGGAGATTATCACCTGTGCTGCCACACTCAGATTTCTCTATCAAAGTTTACATCCACTGCCCCAAAGTGTGAACTTCAGTACCTCATGATGCGTGACAAACGCTCATTAATCTAAACCACTTGTGCATTTTTGGATTATGATGATTATGATAGGATACATCATTTGGGAATGTTTCTAGGCATTGCTACCATGGGAACAGTTTTTGCTTCTAATAATATACTGCTAGGAGGCAATAAAAAATTACCATCACCTCGAGAGTGTATTAGTATTGGGCAGACAGTGTTCATTTGTACTTCATTTATGGGGAAAAAAACTAGTTTGCTAAAACACACAGTGAGCTTCTTTGAAGAAAAGTTTAAAGAAAAACTTTCATATACATTATGTAATCACATGTATCAAATATAACATCATAGACAAATCACAGCTGAACTTTAAGTCTTATCTTTGCAACATTTGTATTTTTCTTTAAACGCAAGTTTGTGTTGTTTCTCATGAGATTTTACATTTCAGAGCATTAGATGTAGACAAACCCAAAATGCTATTCACTGAATACTTTCAAATACTTCTACTTCCATTATTCGATCAAAGCCTATGGACACAAATTAACTTCTCTAAGAATTAGTTATCTTACCTGTCCAGTCGTCATAATAGCTGTGTGACAGTCAAAACTAGAGTAGGGAAAATGAAGGCATGCTACCCTAGAGAGATGGCCACAGACTCAAAAGGAGAAAGCACAAAAGTAGTCAACGCACTTAAACTAATTTTGCTTCCAAACTGTCAAACCACCAGAGTTACTATAATCTAATTTCACAAAGATGCAAATTATAAATCCAGCATTTTATGTATACACAAATCACCTAAGAAACAACACAAATTAGTAAATATATTTATATATACATATATATACCTCTCTCGTACACACACACACACACACATATATCATAAATATATGAGAAGATTTTAAGAGCCGATTTTTCTCCAAGGTTGCCATCTAGGTTGTAAAAACAAATCTTAGTAAAAGAAACAATAAAGTGACCAAAACTCTTTCTTCTAGATGAGGCAATTTTGGCAGCAACCTAGGAAAAGAAGAGATTATTTTGGCTCTCAGTTACAGAAGACACTGACCCTCGTGGTGGGAAAGGAATGGTGGCAGGATTGGGAAGCAAATGGTCATATTGCATTCACATTCACACAGCAGAGAACGCTGGTACTCAGCTCTTTCTCTTCCTTTTCTTTTTTTTTTTTTTAATTTTTATTAATTTATTCTTGTTACATCTCAATGGTTATCCCATCCCTTGTATCCTCCCATTCTTCCCTCCCTCCCATTTTCCCCTTATTCCCCTCCCCTATGACTGTTCCTGAGGGGGACCTCCTCCCCCTGTATATGCTCATAGGGTATCAACTCTTCTTGGTAACCTGCTGAGTTAACCCAGAAGCAGAAAGAATCAAATGGTATATACTCACTTATATCTGCATACTAGCCCAAGGGGCGTGTCCCACGAAAGCCTTCACTGGGACAGAGGGGAAGACATTCTGTTGGGACTCTAGATGAGAGAAGCATGGGAGAATGGCAAAGTAGAAGGATCCAGAGGGTCCTAGAAACCTACAAGTAGAACATTATGATAGGCAGATTTGGGCCCAGAGGTCCTGCTCAAACTAAGGCACCAGCCAAGGACAAAACAGGCAGTAAACTTTAAACCCCTACCCAGATCTACCCATTCTCTTCCTTTTAATTCAGTCTAATGTCCCAGCTCATGAATGGCGTGACCAACAATTAGGATGGATCTTCCTGTCTCTGCCAACAGAATCTAGAAACTTCCCTAAAAATAATGGCCAGAGATTGGTCTCCTGGATGGTTCTAGTTCCTATAAAATTGACAATCAATATTCTTGTAAACTTAAAATGAATAATAATTAAGTAAGGGGAAAACAGAGGGACAGAGCATATTAGCTCTAGGCAGCTATGGTTTACTGCTGATCCCCACAGCAGGCAGGTAAAAGGGAAAAATGGTTGGGATTACTCGTTTGATCTTAAATTAAATTTACGTATTAACTAACCCTACATCATGTGTACTTATCTTCCCTGCAGCTGTGACCCAAGAGTTTTAGCAGAACACAGGCACATGTACTCCTTGGACTCACCTTTGAAAATTTGACTTAGTAGCATGGTGTCCATCAAATAACAAGAGTTGGGCTTAGAGTGTTTCTGCAGCTCTCTACCACTCCTTCCAAAGTAAATTCTGCTACATCATAAATGCAATTGATTTTAAGTCATACCATTGCTTTATGTGTGCCCAGTAAAGAGAAAAGACCACAATTAACTGTTTCTGCGATGTTACATGAAATGTTCATTATATCCTTCTAAAAGTGATTCATGTTAATAAAAATAGAGTAGTGTCCAGTATTACCATGTGAATACATAAAAAGAAAAAAAAAATAATAAAATGTAGGTAAAATTCGTTCTACCATTTCTTCACAGGATCTTATTTTTGAAAATAATAAAAATAACATTTGGAGTCAAGCCAAATCCTTTTTCTTCATGAATCTTTTGCTCTTGTTCCAAATTGCCAAATTTGCCTATTATATCAATAATCAAAGAAAGACTTAAGCATCCCATTGATCCCTGAGATCCCATAGATCTACTAGAGAAATGCTGCTTATCCCTGCACTCACAGATAAGTGGTCCTCTCATTGCTTATCAAAGAAACTTTTCTGTGACAAATGGAGACTATAACAGAAAACCACAGCTAGTCAAAACAAAGAGATCATCCAAGTGATCATTGGATAACCAGCTTCAACATCTATAACACATCTCGTGTACCTAAAGGTCAGGGATCATTCTGCAAGAGTGGGAAGAACAGTTGTAAGCATCAGAGGATGAAGAAAACTGAGATTGTCTCTCCTAGAAATGACAGGGAAGCTACACCCATGATACCTCAACACTATGACTGCCTAAACATGATCTGGACAATGACAGCACCACTAGATGTGGTAAAATAGGAGGGTGGAAATGTACAGGGCTCCACCCTAGATAAAGAACTACAGACAAACAAGGAATACTGAGAGAAGAGGAGCATGTCTTCTCCAAGACTGAGCCACCTAATTGGCTATCTAATTCCAAGTGATCAGCCCTGAAATCATTTACATATAAGAAGCACTAATAGATTCAGCAGGTTGTACTTATATATTTCTGTACTTTATATTTCTTATATTTGTGTGTTATACATATATGTGTGTGCTTATATGTGCATATATATATATATATACATATATATCAATAATTTTTTTTTAAATGAGACATGGATTTGAGAGGAAATGAGACAGATGCCCAGGAGTAGATTGCTGGGAAAAAGCATGGACAGGGGTGAAGATAGTGAAGGGAAATAGAAACTTATGCATTTACATGTTAAGTAAAATTAAAAATCATAATCAGAATCCAGATGTGTAAAAATGCCAACAGTTAAGAAAACTAAAATTTTAGGGGAACAGTATGAAATAGAGGAGAGGGCTTAGAGATCAAAATCCTGTCCATCACCTCCAATATCCTGCCTCTAGAAGCCCTGACTCTTAACTTCAAGCAAGGTATTAATTGCTATTTGCCTGTTTGTGAGGGTCAAATGAACTTGCATTAATGAAAGTACTTTGTGTGCAAAGAGGGGTACCTACATTCAAGGAAATTGTTATTACAGAAAGGGAATCATGTTACAAGGTTTCATTATCATTATTGACTTAAATGTAATGATTAAATTATCCTGCCCCAGGCAGATACATAAAATACTGTGCAAATTTCTCTGGTGAAATTCAAACTTCATAAACTGATTAATCACAGAGAATAAATTATTCCTGGTTTTGAATTCAGAAGCACTATTTCTCTTGAATTGTCTAAAAGGTACCGTTTTCTTCTATATGGATAGATGTTTTCCTCCATGCTTATAACAGTGCTATTTGGGTCTTTCCCCATTCCTTCATTATGTGAATTCCTTCTGTGAAAAGCCACTGATGAAGGCATTTGTCTCCATTCTATTTCAGAAAGCACAAAGGTGACAATGGAGACCTCCTAGGAATTCAAACCCATCACCACATTTTTACCCTTTTAGGCCAGAAAGAAAATTCCCTGCATAATTCTTTGTGTTCTGAAGGGGACTTGAGTTTCAGAGTCCTGGCTGCAGATGCTACTTTGTAACTTGTAAATTATACCAGACAACTTGGATAATGTTTTGAGCTTTTTTCTTTGTGCCTTTTAAAAATGAATATGTGAACCAAATGAAAAACTTCAAACTTGCACGATGAATACTAGAAACTAAATATCTACCTAATTCCTTTAATGCTCAACGTTGGCTAATAAATTAACGTGACAATAAAAGCTAGTAGGAATGAGTATTTAAGTTATTTCATGTACTTAATGATCCTTAAATTTATTAGATTTATAATCAGTTTAAAGATAATTAATTAGATAGTCTTAGGAAATGTTAAAATGCCAATTAGTCATTTGGAACCTCATTTTATATCTTTTAAAGGATGATAGAATAATTTTTTACTTTACTCCTGCTATGTGAAACATTGGCAAAGAGCTCAGTAGATGTTTCCCCAAGTAGACATCCATGTTAGGACTGGCTGTTATAAAACCCCAACTATAGGGCTCAGTAGAGTGTCCACAAGTATGGAGGTTTTGTATAGTTATGTATGGTCTTTGTCAAATCCTAGGCCTTAGGATGGAAATCTGAAGATAAAAGACTGCTTATCCAGGGAACCCTACAGAGGAGAAAATAAAGGGGGGACAGAACCCTTCCTTTACCAAAATAAAACATTCAGTCTTCTAATCAATTGGAGTGAAGAAGGCCAGCTGATATGAATGAAAAGGAAAAGCTGAACTCAGGGGTTTTGCCATTTGAAGGGGCTTACCTACAAAGTCTTCTTCTTCCTCTAAGCTGCAGTTAAAATAAAATATATACAAAAGTCAGGTCATTGAAAAAGCAAATTTTTCCCCACATCATTTCGGTGTGAATACTTTCTCTGGAAGCTGACTCACAGTTCCTGAAACAACACCCTAGTCTCTATGGGGAAAGGTCTTGCTCTGTTTCCCTGAAGCCAAACAAAAGCAGATGGAAATGTGTGCTCAAGGGAACATGTGACACATGAGGACATTCTCAGTCACCAGAGACAGACCTGTGCAACATTCTTGACATCCCCACCCTTTTCTGCCTCCACTCCAACTTCCACTATGCACCACTTCTCCTTCCTACTAGGAATGCTGTCACTCAGTCTTCATCTGAGAAATCTTGGCTGTCTTCCTACTTTTCTTCCTGCCCATGTCCCAGCCTCTTTTCCTATCACAGACCCTTTCTGAGTACTATCCTCCAGCCAGAACGTACCACTCAACATTCAAACACTAAAAGTCAGTATCCCTCTTGTCTTTGCACAGGCTATGTTTTCCTTCTCAAGTCCAATAACAACTCCTGCTGTGTTAATGAGTTCCACCTCATTGTCCTAAATCCCAGTCCAAGCACTGTGCCTTCTCTTTCCTCCCTCTGCACAGCCCAGCATCCCTCCCTGTGTGCCCATGTGAGCTTTGATTGGCCCATTCAGCTACATATGCTCTAAATCTGTGTTTGGTTACTTCTCTACACTACTGATTTTCAAGCCTGACAAGAACAAAACATGTCTTTTTAGTGTTTATATTCCCAGAATCTAACACAGAGCTCAGTAACGCTGTAAGAATTGAATCAAATGGAATGTGTTCTCTGAGATGCATGAGGCATGACTTCATTAGGCAAGTATACCAAATGTTTCCATCAAGTCCACATCATAAAGGAGAAAAATTCTACTGGCTTCTAGAACGTTACAGCTGTAACTCACCAAATTATTGCTCGGCATTAAAGCCTGAGTGCAGGACTTTAAATTCCACTCAGCAATGTTAGCATATAATTCAAACAAATGCTCATTTGTACCATCTGTTAATAACCTTTCTACATTCTTATTGCTACAAACAAAAGAACAGACAGGTAATGCTATGCACAACATCAGAAAAAGCAAATGTATATCTTACCTTCTCCCTGGAAGGATGGTGTGTGCAGAGATGCATTTCTCTGTGCAGATTAAATTCACTGTCTTTTCAGCTGGAGTTATGAACCCTCTAGGGCAGGCGAATAGAGCACTTGAGACTCAAGTCACTAATGAATTTTTCATGGAACAATCTTCCATACTGTGAAGGGAAGTGGATGTATAGCCAACTCAGGGCTCTTATGAACTTCTCCAGAAAGGAGAATAATTGGGCAGCTGTTTGAAATTTCCTCTTAACTATAGCTCTCCCTACGGATTTTAGTACATTTCAAATGCTCTGTCTCAGACTGAATCAAGAAAACTGCAAAGAAGGTCAAATGGGTGGCAAAAGGGCATTTCCCATCTCTGTCAGTGGAACAAACCCTTACGACATTCTGCATTGCATGATGTTTGAGGAGAATCAACTCACGTAACTTGAATAAGCTATGTTGTAGACAAAGCTGAGACTCAGATAAAAGTGATATGGCCAGAAGCTGTCCCATCAAAAACCTTCTTGGTGTCATCTGGCTTATAGCGCATGTGATGTTTCCACTCTAACTTGGGCTTTAAAAGCATATAGAATTAATTGCTGAATACATTTCCTGAATAGTTTTCATGCATGACTTGGTCCAAGTGTGGAGCAACCATGCATCTCTCCTGGCTTTGCTCACATCTATATTGTTCTCCCGTTCAGTGGCGACAAGAAGTCTTCCCAAATCACCAAGTCTAAGCTATCTTAGATTTAACACAGTAGCAACAACACCTTTGTGATGTAACTTTAGTCAGTGAGAAGTCATTGCATTCCATAGATTATCTAATGAATTACATATCTACCATGAAAAAAATCATTATTGTCAAGGAACGTAATATTTTGGTTGGCCAGCCTAGCATTGCATGCTCATTAGCTAAATCAGAAAGGGAAAGGACTCCAACTTTAGTACATAGGTTCTGTATAGGAGAGAAATTACATATTTAAGATAAAATACAGGTCAGATTACCCAAGAGCAAGATGGATCGATGCAGAATGCTGTCTGTCACAGGTGCTGGCCATTTTTCTTATCTTCCTTGTCATCATTTTCAGTCCATTTACACCTAAAGTTATAAAAATCAATTATTATAAGTGCCAATTTAATTATGCCCCCATTATAAAAAATTACATTGAAATTCATCAAAGGCTGTGAGCCTAGTCTTTAATAGCTAAGCCATTTCTTACTATAGAGCAATATTAATAAAACCTGAATGGTACTGGATTGTCTGCCAAGGATATCAAGAAAGAGGACACTCCTCCATTGCTGGAGGCAGTGCAAACTTATACAACCAATTTGGGAAATCAGTTTGGTGCTTTCTCAGAAAACTGGAACTATTTCTACCTAAGGCACAGCTATACCATTCCTGGACATATATCTAAAAGATGCTCCATTGTACAACAATGACATTTGCTCAGCTATGTTCATTGCAACTTTATTCATAATAGCTGGAAACAGGAAACAACCTATATGTTCCTCAACTGAAGATTAGATAACTAAAATGTGGTACATTTTGTATAATGGAATATTATTCAGCTATTAAAAACAAGGAAATCTTGAAAATTTCAGGGACATATATGGAATTAGGAATTATCACTAAGAATGAGGTAACCCAGACTCAGAAATACACACATGGTATGCACTCACTTATGAGTGAATATTAGCCATCTAGTACACAATAATGATGTTACAATCCACAGACCCAAATAAGCCAAGTAACAAGGAAGAGCCAATGGAAGATGAATCTCACTCACTAAGAAGAACTAGAAGTGGATGAAGAGAGGAAACTAGGTAAGAGATGGTGTGGGGAGGGACACCATGATGGGTATCAGATGTGGGGAGCATAGGGGCTGGGATGAGGGTTCTGGGGAAAATTAAAACAAAAAGATATCCATAAAGGCTGGAGTCCATCCTTAAAGTGGGAGTCGGCAATACTTTTAAGGCTCCCTATGACATTGAACTTAGCCCCTTTAACATGGCCTGAGCTCTTTTTTTGCAAGTTCCAACTGACACCTTGCCATTCACTCTTACCTCATCCCCTAAATCTCACTGATTATCTTATCGTCTTCTAAGAAGCTATAGTTAGCTTACAGCTTCAGCCCAACTTTCCAAGGTATCTTTTCCATCCACCCCACATACCACGTTTTGTACTAACCTACTTGTGTCTGCTGCTCCTTCAGAGTGAATCCTATTTAGCTACAGCATATTAACAACGTATACAATGTTTAAGCAATGACGATATTTGTTAATGTTTTCAAAACTTAGTGTGATTGACTGATGAGATCAATGTAGTGCAATAGAAAGTACATAATAGCTGAAGAGCAAGTTCAGAAGAGAAGTCTGTCCCCAAGTGACTCTCACGATAGCCTTGGCAGTTCTCAAACCAGTCAGTTGTTACCCCATAAAGTAATCACAATGTTGCCTGGGATGCCAGTATCACTATGTGCATGCTCCAGTGCTGGGTAAGACCACTGATGCCTTGTCTCCTTCACACAACCTATATAGCACCTTTCAGTCCATGAAAATTATCCAGCAGGATAGTTGTCTCTGTGCCCTACAACAAGAGTGTATGGCGTCTTCAGAAATATTGTCATACCATGCACTTGTGCTGAGCAATCAAGAGCAATGCCTATGGCCCATATTGTTTTGTGTACCCAAGTAGCTCACTGACCAACAACTCATAGGGAGATAACTTATGCCTGCCATTGGGATTTTCATTCAGTAATATACGTTTTCTGTTGATTTTTAACCATTCCAGCTGCTAATGATAATTCTCATTATCAAGGCAAGAGGGAAATAATAAAAATATTCCAGATGCCACAGGATTAATTTTACCCTGGGGCATTTTTTAGATATTTCTTTGGAATTTTCAGTGCTGGATGTCAGCTGATTTTTACTATAATTTTCTAATTTTTTCCCCTCCAAATTAGATGCAAGCTATCTTGATAATTAAGGAAACAAGTGACTTAATTTCAGCACATATAAGTTTTTATTCCAAGTTGGCCTCACACATGTGGTTCTTGATTAAATAACCATGTTTCCTAACATTTACAGAACAAAATTTGTGCATGTCCTTTGACTGTATTGCCTCTCTTAACAGATGGAAAATTTCATTTTTATCTCATAGATAACCAGATAGATTGACAAGTAGAGATGCACAATTAGAAAAAGGCAGAACAGAGACAATATCAAAGTGTTTAAAGACTTGACCTATTGGTTTTCTATAGGTTTGAATTCCATTTCAAACACATCATAGGTACATGTATAAAGAAGTTCTTTTATCTCACTGAACCTGTATGCTAAGTCTCCTTTGGTGATTGAGGAAAGGGTTTAGATAGACAAGTCACCCCAGTTAACATATTACTAAGATCCTTTGTTAAAAAACCTTCCTTTGGAACATTATGATGGGTGGATCCGAGCCCAGGGGTTCTGCTTCATCAAAGGCACCAACCAAGGACAAAATGTGCAGTCATCATCAAACCCTTACCCAGATCTAACCAAGGGACAGAACATTCTCCACAGTTAAGTGGAGACCGGGGATTGACTTTCACAGGATCTCTGGTGCCCCATATTTGGCCAGGTCCCTTTGATGGGGAGGCCCAATGGCACTCGGAGGAAGGATAGCGGACTACCAAGAAGGGACTTGATACCCTAGCACCATATTCAGGGGGAGGAGGTCCCCCTTGGTCACAGACATAGGGAAGGGGGATTGGGGTGAAAGTGGGAGGGAGGGAGGAATGGGAGGATGTATGGGATGGGATAGAAAATGAGATGTAATATGAATTATTTTATTTTTCAATAAAAAAAACCTTCCTTTGTTCACCTCATCTAGGACTATTTCCATAATTTCAATATGTATGTTTTATTTCATCAATGACTTCAATACTAGTCAACAAGTCACTGAGAGCAGTTACTCCTGTCACTTGTGTGTATCTGAATGTGTACCTCCGATACCATCTTTATTTTCATCTGGGGTGGGGTGAGGTGGGTGTGGACATTAAGCAAAGCTCATCCCCATCAAGGTAATATCATATCCAGAGATGAGTGATGACCATAGAGAGATCGCCTTTTAAACCTCTTTAGGGTATTGAAACAAAGATGCAGCAGTAGTCAGATTTAAAGTAGTTCTCCTATAACGGAATAAGCATTTTGTTAAAATTACTGTGTACTATGGGATGGAGTATGAGTATCTGAGCATGTAACCAGCTCCTGGGTAATGATACCGATTTTAGGGCATGAACCATTCTTTACATATGTTACAGATCTAAATCTAAATCTAAAGATCTAAATCTACGGATCTAAAATCTTAGCTATCTTCTTGGGGCACTTATTTTGTCAATGTATCTTAGAATTTTTAGCCATTAAACAGTAAAAAAAAAAAATATCTTTCTGAGATAGCACCAGATAGATTTCCAAAGTGGCTGTACTAGTTTGCATTCCCACCAGCAATGAAGGAGTGTTCCTCTCTCCCTGTACTCTGGTGCCTCACATTTGACCATGTCCCCTGGAGGGGGAGACCTGGTGGCACTCAGAGGAAGGACAGCAAGTAGCCAAGAAGAGACTTGATACCCTATGAGAATATACAGGGGGACGTAATCCCCCTCAGGAACAGTCATAGGGGAGGGGAATAATGGGAAAATGGGGGGGGGGAGGAATGGGAGGATACAAGGGATGGGATAAACATTGAGATGTAACAAGAATGAATTAATAAAAAAAATATCTTGAGCTATTAAGATATATAATATAGTGTGGTTAAAATATATCTGGAACTGCTATGTATTCAGCCAATAATTAGTTACATTTAATGACACTCTGCCCCATATTCTAAGACATGACCTTGATTAAAACTATGTCAGGAACAAAATGTTTATTATCAGGAAACAGAGTATAAATAACATGACCCCAGGTTATTGAATGAAAATCTTGATGTTAAGCATAAGTTATCTCCCTATGAATTATTGGTCCCAGAGACACCCAAGAAACAGAGGCTATTTCCATTGTCCTTGATTATTTATACTATCCAGATGTTAAGACACTATTGCTGGATACATCACATATCTTGGTTGCAGGACACAGAGAAATCAGTCTTGAATTTGCCACAAAACTCCCCTAGCTGACTCTTTCATGGTCCTCATAGATGGAAGGTGCCAAGCAAGCTTCTCCATGAGAAAAAAAGCATTAGTGCTGGACTCTGCATTCTGAAATAGCAATGCAATTCAATGCAAGGCAAGGCAAGGCAAGAAAATATCAGTGAGACTGTTGATGTGAGTGACAAACTGTTATCTTGACTGGATTTGACGCCTGCTCCACAGCCAGTAATTCATGCCTGGTATTGTACTTGTGGTCTTTCCACACTTAGGGAAGTCATAGGCCTTAAGAGAGAACTTATTGGTCTTCTTTTTCTAAAGGGTGGTGGTATCAAATTTCCTCCTAAATATTTATGCTTAATGATTTGTGCTGTCACAGTCTTTGGTTGGAGAAACTTCTAACTATAAGGGGAAGTGGTTGTTGTGGAGACACGTTCAGAATGCCAAGGACAATGGTCTGTGATTGTTCAGCAGGACATGGGCATCTATATTAACTCCCTGCTCAGGGCTCAGGGAACATCATGGAAAAGAGGTCATAAAGAATGTGGGATGGGAAAGAGACTGTGAAATGCTGTCTTTGGATATAAGTGAACTCACGGTAGCTATGGTTACTTACTTTTTACTTGTATAAGACCCAGCCATTTGAAAATTCTAGTTAGAACAGGTGATTGTCTGATGTCGCAACTCTAACTAGGGAGCTATTGGCATTTGATGGCTGCTGGGGGGAAGGAATATCACTTTTCTTTAGGAGGTTGGCCATAGTTAAGTTTCTTGCCTGTAGATAAAATATCAACCCTGATTGGACACAGTTGGCTAAAATTAATTAATTAAAATTATAAAAGGAGGGTCATATGGAAGCTTTATTGTAATTTTATTTTAAGGAGTCATTAGACTGATTTCACAGAAGACAGACTGTTTCTGTGTTCCAATCTAGAGTGACGAATGGAACAATGTCACCATATTCTCTCCAGCATTTACTTCCTAGTTTTGTGTGTTTTCTTGGTTGTGTGTGTGTGTGTGTGTGTGTACATGAAAATTCATGTTTGTGAGTACAGATGTATTTGCCACAGCGCTCATGTGGAGGACAGAGTACAGTCTTGCATGCCAGTCTTTGACTTCCAACTTTTCTGAGACAGGGTTTCCTGCTGTTAACTGCCTGGTGCACAAGTACTTGCCATGAAAAGCAATTTTCACAGTAGAAACATTATTCACAACAAATAGGATAAAAATAAATAAATAACATAACAGCTTAGCTGGCCTGCAAGCATCCGAGGATTCGCATGTCTGCACTGCCATCTCTCATAGTCTAAATGAGGCTGCAGATGGTAGGTTCCAGAATCTGTATTCTAGTATTTGTGCTTATGAAGCCAGCAATACATCTAGGGAGCCAACATTCCAGGCCCCAGAGAACTTTTTTATAACTGTTGGGGAAAGCAACTTCAAACTCTGTACCTATTGGTAATCAGAGTGATTGGTTTTTGCTGTTAAATTTTAGAGCCCCTTTCTGTAGCCTAAATAACAAGGCCAGCAAACCTAACTTGCAAGCATTTCCTGCTTTCTGTGAGTTGTCTATCTAGTCCACTGTCCTTTGGATGCACTAAAATTTTAAATTTTTTATGAGCCAAATTTACATTCTTTTTTGTGTGTTTCTCTTACTTTAACTCTCTTTCCAAAGAAATACTGACAATTCAGTGAAGGAAAGTCCTGGCTATGCTTTTGTTTTCATGAATAATTTTATTGGCTTACATCTCATATGTAGGTATCGGTCCATTTTACATAATTTTTGTATTAGATAATAGTTTAACTTCATTGTTTTTATACAAAGATTAAAATTTTCCACTTGTTGAAAAGACAATCTTTTTTTTTCCACTGAACATTCTTGGCACTCCTGTGAAAAACTCCCTTAACCATATTGGTGAGGTTTATTTATGGAATCTCTAAACTAGCCAATGATTTATGTGTTTATTTTCATCCCATCTCATAGTCTTTGATTACTGTTAGTTTGTAGTGATTTTGAAATCAGAGAGAGTATTTTCCTTCAGAATTTTGTTCTGATAGCAATTAGAAGGAGCATGTATTTTGAGAATAATGTAAGCCTTTTAAAATTCAAAGGAATTGTATATAGCACTGCTATGATGTCACTGTTTATATCCAACCTCCCAACAAAATGCATATTGAAATTTAATCCCCTTTGCAATGATAGGAAGTAGAGCCTTTGGGAGAATGATTCAGTAATGAGGTCTCCACCTTTGTAATGAGATGAACGGTCCTGTAACAGAGGTGGTGGGGAGTTTTCCAGCTCTTGAGTCTCATCTCTGATATGGCAGCATTCTAGGCACCATTTTCATGCCCACCAGTGTATGTGAATGCAGCCACAGGTGGTCACCTTAGGAGCATAGAGCAGCCTTCACCAAAACTGTTCCTGTTGGCACATTGACCCCAGACTTCTCAATTTTCAAACTGTAAAAAAAAAAAAATTTTAAGACTATTTCTAAATTACTAATTTTGCAGTGTCTGTTTTAGCAGCCCAAAATGAGGCAGCCATGCAAAGCTTTGTTGCCTGGGACAGGCAGGTTTTCCTACAGACTCATTGCTATCAACATAAAACCAGCAGAATAAGAACTGTTTCAATTAATCACTTAATATAGACTATGATTGGAGTGATTTCGATTTATCATACAATAAAAATTAGCTCATAATGCTTCCTGTAAGTTTAGGTATCAGGAGCTATAGGGAAGACCCAGCCCCTCTACAATATAAACACTGAAAAAAAGTGGGATACAAACACTGAAACTGGAGCAGTGCTCAGCTAGAGTATAGAATCGATTCTCTCAGAATTTAAAGTTTATATTGTTCTCAAAACAGAACTCTCCTTCTACTTGCCTCCAGAACAAATGCTGAAGGAAAGAGGCTCAGCAACTGACAACCTCTGATGCAAAACCATGAGAACTGAAGTTCAGATCTCAGTAGCCAGTAGCAAGCCAGGTATCTAAATACCTCTGAGATTTTTTTTTTTTTTTAACCTCTGAGATATTTAATGTCCCCTACTGGCAGCACAAGTGTCTGCACACATATATGCATACACATAAAACATATACACATACACACAAATACATTAAATACATCTTTAAACACAAATGACAATTTTAGTATAATTCAGAAGAACACACACACACATAGTACAGATATGTGAGTATAATCTACCTTCTAATTCCTTTGGCCACTTATAGCCTGGCCTGCTGTGGTGCAGAGCTATTAATTTCTAATCTTTAGGTCATCTACTATGAATATTGCTTTGTCTGTCAAAATTTTGATACATTTCCTGACAAGTATTCTCTATTCCAAATAATTCTTCTTAATTTCTATGATACATTAAATAGTGTGTGTGTGTCTGATGTTTACTTTCAAAATTCCAAAAACAGCATGAAACTGGAAATTTTTCTAGTCTGAAGTTTATCAGACAAAGGGTAGTTCAGCTGTACTATTTACCTATTCTGTGGTTCAAAAAAATGACACAAGGAAGGGCAAAATTACTTGTCTGCTCATACAAGCTTGTCTTCTAGACAGTAGACTGTGAACACAGGTGACTTGGATTGAAGAAGACTTGACCTACAGCTCAAGCCTTCAACAAAAACGTCTAGGTCTCCTTGACCTACATAAATAGAGGTAGCTAATCTTGAATTTTCAGTTGGGTGAAATTCAGAATACCCATGGTGGAGGGGACACCTCAGAGGGTGTCTTTCAGGAAGTTTCCATTGTGAGTCAAGTGAGGTAGCAGGACTCTACATTCGGTGGTGCCATTCCCATGGGCAAGAGTCCATGACTGAATAAGAAGGGGAAAGCCACCTGAGAACCACCTATCATCATTCTTCTCTCTCTTGATGATGGACGAAATGAAACCATGAGACTCCTTTTCCTACCATGAGGAACTATATGCCCACAAAGTATAAGCCAATATGAACCATTCCCCTTTAAGTTGCTTTAGTCAGATACTTTATCACAGTGATGATTTTTTAAAAAAAGTATTTAACTCAACCCTTAATGTGTGAGGGAGTCTTTAGTGGAATCTCAAAATATTCAGCTCTTTCTGAATCTTTCACAGATTGCTTTCTTGGATGTTGAGAGAATAACACAAGAAGGCTGCCTGTTAACCCTCCTGAGAGGAACATGGGAATATACAGTGACTGGCACTCTAACATGTATGCAGAAGTCTTTTGTAGATGCCTGCATGATTCCTCTTCTTTATTTGTAGTCTCAGATCCATTTCCCCAGAAGGCATGATTGACTGTCCCTGTGACAGTTCAGTATGCCTTCTCAGTACCACAATCATTCCTGCTCCAGGAGACTAAATACATCACCAGCTAATGTCATCCCTCAGATTGCTCATTTTGTATGGCAACTGAATATGATATGACCACCTACAACAAACATCACTGACAGAAGTAATACAAGCTCTGTCTTGTAACTTTATTTAATTGCTCTAGAGTGGATCTGATTATGAAAACACTCTCAGCTCTTTATTTGTTATGAGTGATATGTCACAGTGCCATCAAGAAACCTGGAAGGGGTCGGCATTCAGCAGGTAACAATGTCATGTTGACCACAGTATGGCAGATGTCTAGATACAAGGCCAGCAAAACAGGCAACTTGATTGGCATTAGGCACTGGAAGCAAAGTGATATTTATTTTTTGCTTATAAGTAAACAGTAAGGCATTTGGAAAGAGTCTTAAGGGCATTCAACTTTCTAATCATATGTGGGAACCAAGACATAGTGAGGAAAAGAAACACTCAAGGTCATGCTGCCAGTGTCTAAAGGCTCATTTAGGAAGTTACACAAACCATGAACTCTGAGGTCACTCAATCTTCCTTTATTTGGAGACATACTGAAAACCATCACCAATTCCATTTTTAAAAAGTCAAGATGTAGCTCATGTATCATTATCATTCATGCCAATTTCCTTAAACTTCAGACACCTGAAATAAATCAGGGTCAATAAATGGTTCTTCACCTGGGAAAGTTTTTTCTTATAAAGTTTCTCTCATTTTATAGCATTTATTTTCCCCTATTAACCAGGTAACATTAGATTTCCTCTAAATAATTGGTTTTCAAAAGAGAAATACATTTTTGTGGTACTTAGAAAACCACTATGATTATTCTTGTAATGATATATGTACATGTGAGGAGAAAATAATCATGTCATGCTTATATTTGGCTCTTGGAACATTTAACAGATTGGTGACTTTCAAGTAAATGCCTGTTGAGTTAACATAATAGAAAAATAGCATAACTTAGAAAGTAACCAGTTTCTCTGGGAAGATAGCACTTTAAACAACAATAACAAAAAATGTCATTGAGTATGAGAAAAACTTGTTCTTCACCCCGACATGGACTCTTTGAATTTTGCTACTTAAAGCAAATATTTCTAAATTGCATTTTAGTAGTCAAAGTAACAACAGAAAAAAATCAACATGATTTCGTTCCTCAAAAAGCTAACCATCACTCTCTCCATATCTCTTCAATATAGTACTTGAAGTCCTAGCTAGAGCAATAAACAACTAAAGGAGATGAAGGTGATACAAATTGGAAAGGAAGAAGTCAAAGTATCACTATTCACAGGTGATATGATAGTATATAGAAGTGACCCCAAGATTTTTACCAAAGAACTCCTATAGCTGATAAACACCTTCAGCAAAGTGGCTGGATACAATATCAACTAAACACACACACACACACACACACACACACACACACACACACACACAACAGTATCCCTCCTGTATATAAATGACAAATTGGCTGAGAAAGAAATTAGGGAAACAACACCCTTCACAATCACCACAGATAACATAATGTATATTAGTATAACTCTAATCAAGCAAGTGAAAGACTTGTGTGAAAAAGCTTCAAGTACCTGAAGAAAGAAGATACCTGAAGATGGAAAGATCTACTATGCTCATGGATCATGGGAATCATCATAGTAAAATAATCATCTTACTAAAAGCAATCTACAGGCTTGATGCAATCCTTACCAACACACACACAATTCTTTACAGACCTTGAATGATCAATTCTCAACTTTATATGGAAAAACAAACAAACAAACAAAACTTAGACTAGCTAAAATAATCTTGTACAATAAAAGATCTTCTGGAGGAATCTCCATTCCTGATCTCAAGCTGCACTATAGAGCAACCATAATAAACACAGCATGGTACTGGGATAGAAATAGGCTGGTTGATCAATGGAACTTAACTGAATACCCAGAAATACAACCACACACCTATGGACACTTGATTTTTGAAAGAAGCCTAAACCATACAAAGAAAAAAAAAATAGCATCTTCAACAAATGGTGCTGTTCTAACTGGATGTCTACATATAGAAAATGCAAATAGATCCATATTTATCACCCTGCACAAAACTCAAGTCCAAGTGGATTAAAAACCTCAACATAAAACCAGGCGTACTAAATCTGTTAGAAGAAAAAGTGAGGAAGAGCCTTGAGCTCATTGGCACAGGAGACAACTTCCTGAACAGAACACCAATAGCTCTGGCTCTAAGATCAACAATTAATAAATGGGACCTTATGAAGCTGAAAAGCTTCTGTAAGGCAAAGGACACTGTCAACAGGAAAAAAAAAGGGGGGAGGGAGCCTACTGACTGAAAAAAGATCTTCACCAACCCTACATCTGACAAATATCTAATATCCAAAAATATATAAAGAACTCAAGAAATTAAAGACTACCAAATGAAATAATCCAATTTAAAAATGGGGTACAGAGCTAAACAGAGAATTCTCAGCAGAGGAATATGACTGAGAAACACTTAAAGAAATGTTTAATGTCCTTAGTCATCATGGACATGCAAATCAAAATGACTCTGAGGTTCCTTTTTACACCTATCAGAATGGCTAAGATAAAAAAACTCAAGTGACAGCTCATGATGGTGATGATGTGGAGTATTGGGAATACTCCTCCATTTCTGGTTGGGAGTACAAACTTGTACAACCACGTTGGAAATCAATCTGGTGCTTTCTCAGAATATTGGGAATAGTTCTACCTCAAGACTCAGCTATACCACTCCTGGGCATATACCTGCAATATGCTCCTGTATATAACAAAGACATTTGCTCAACTGTGTTCAAAGCAGTTTTATTTGTAATATCCAAAATATGGATACAACCTAGATGTTCCACAAGCAAAGAATGGATAAAGAAAGCATAGTACATTCACAAAATGTAATACTATTCAGCTATTAAAAATAAAGAACCCTTGAAATTTGCAGGCAAATGAATGGAACTGGAAATGATCATCCTGAGTGAGGTACCCAAACTCAGAAAACATGCATGGTATATATACACTTATAAGTAGATATCAGCCAAACATAGGTCCTCTGACAGCTTCCACCCAGAGTGGGATCTGGACAGATACTGGGGTTAGAAGTTCTACTCTGGGTGGAGTACTGAGAGTTTTATAGAGGAATGGGAGAGATGGAAGGACCCTGTAGGATCAGGAACTCCACAGGGAGACCATCAAGTCTGGCGGATCTGAACACAGGGTGCCTATACAAACTGATGCACCAACCAAGACAATGCAAACAGAGATGCTACACCTCCTCCCTGTTCAAATGTAGCCTATCGACAGCCAATTCTCCATGTGGGGAGGGGAAGAGGGGACTTCTTTTGACTCTCTGGCATGCACTCTGTTACCCAGGATTTGATCACTGCCCTTTGGCAGGGCAGCCTTTCAGGAAACAAAAGAAGGTGATTCAGGCTATCCTGATGAGACCGAATGAACTGTGGTCAGAAGGTGGGGGAAGAGAGATTGCCGTTGGAGGTCGGGGGGCATAGGAATAGGCAGAAGAGGGAGGGATAGTGGGAATGGGAAGATAAAAGCAAGGAGATAACAATCAAGATATAATGTGAATAAATTATAAGAAATTTTTAAAAATCAATTTTTAAAAGTTTAAGTTTAGTAGGGAACAAATTTAACAGAATATCACTAAGGTACACTAATGTAGAATTTTATATAAAAGAAGCCCTTCTGAATATTTAGGGAAAATATAAAAACGTGAAGACTTGAATCAGATACTGAGTGGCTATACAAATAACTTGGGGTCTGTTCAAGAGATGAGGGCACACTGTTAAAAGATTTTAGAGGGGACAAGACACAAAATTTAGTGTTGTGTTATATTTTTTATCTTTTAAACAATGATTTGAACTTTTATTTTCTTTTGCCTTTCAAGGTTCAGCAAGGATGGCAGAAGATAGCCTTCCTAAACAGAGAGAATCTAGATATGTTCTATGGCCATACCTCAGTCAGATCTTTGGAGGTAAACAGGTCAGAAACACTGGACTTTACTCAATAGCTGTAAGAAAAGATACCTGAAAAGTCAGCAAGACAACACCCTCTGCTTAAATAAACATGCTAGGAGAACAAAGTAGTCCTGTGTCTTTTAAAAGACTACAAATAGCTGAATTGAAAATTGCAAAACTAGTATTTTCACCATTGCTCTAGAGATAAGAAAACAAAAAGCCAGAGTATTTATATATATATCATACCCATCTTGACAAAAATAGAAAGTACTAGAACCATGATATATGCAAATGCAACAAAGACTGGCAATTAAAATGTTTTCTACAGAAGGCTCTCCACTCATCTTCTCTGGTACTGTCGTGAATATTTTGAATGAGTTTAATTCCATATATATATATATATATATATATATATATATATATATATATATATGTTTGTGTGTGTGTGTGTGTGTGTGTGTGTGTGTGTGTGGTGTGTGTGTGTGTGTGCTTGCAATGGGTTCTATTTTTGTCTCCAATCATTCTCCCTCACAGCACTTCTATGTGAAAGGAACATACATCTGCTCTCATTGCTGAGCTTGGACCATCTTCTCTGTGCAAGAAGTCCATATAATGAGTTGGCCTTGTGGATTGCTTAATCCAATAGAATGTGAACATTTAGCAGTATAGATGGGCTATATATCACCGTCAAGCTGAAGCTTTTAAGGCAAAGGGAAGGAGATATGATATAATAAATATTATGATCTTGATAAACATTTAAAAAATAAAGCTAGCAAGTAAACAAAAAATAGGCAAGTTACAACTTCTAAAAGCCAAAGTAATTTTCTACAGTAAAAGCAAGCAGAGTATAATTTTCTTTCCCTCTATTTGAAATTAAAGGTTTGCTTTAAGAAATGTATATTTTTATTTCAGTAAACCTGCAATAAAGTAAAAGTGTTGCTTCTAAGAAAGAAAAAGAGAGATAATGGACATTCCCTCCTGAATTCACTTTGCTTTTCTCCACAAGGCAATGGCATTCTCCAAAGGGGAAGTCCTGATTCATCTTGCGGACCATGAGGAAAGCATACAAGAAGAGCCACATCAGGTATGCAGCTGCTGACACTGAACATAAAAGTTGATGAAAACTCTCATTGTCTTAATTCACCTGTGCCTTTAGAGCCAAATTCCTGAGACTGGAAAATTTATACAATAGAATTTTACACTTTAATGGTGTGAGAAGATGTGATGTGCAAGGTCAAGGTTCTATGAAGCCTGGTGTGTGGTGAAGTTCTCTTGTTACCACAGCTTCTGGAGGGAACAATACTGTGTCCTCACAGGGAAGCAAAGAAAGGACAAGAAACCATTCTTAACATGATTAACCTCTGTGTGAGGGTGTTAACCATACACTGGGGATGGTGTGGGAGAGACCATCATGATTCAATTTTCACCCACAGGCCACTGCTCTTAATTTATTTATCTTAACTACTCCAAAATCTTCCCTGGATTCTTCATCCTCTTTGATGCACTCTTACTGGTCCCTTCCTCCCTGTATAAAAGCACCTGGCTTCTATTTTTATGTCACCTGTACACCACTACTCTCTCTTCCCCTTCCATTGTAAAAGAATCTTCTTCCTCTCTCATGGCTCACCTTGTACCTTAATCTCTTTCTGTCTCTCTGTCTCTGTCTCTGTCTCCCTCCCCACCCCAATCTCTCTCTCTGTCTCTGTGTCTCTGTCTCTGTGTCTCTGTGTCTGTCTCTCTCTGTCTCTGTCTGTCTGTCTCTCTCCTCTCTCTCTCTCTCTCTCTCTCTCTCTCTCTCTCTCTCTCTCTCTCTCTCTCTCTCTCCTTTGCACACACACACACACACACACACACACACAGAGATAGCATTTGTCTTTCTTGAAATGAGTTATTTCTCTTAGCAAAATTCTTTCCCCTTTTTTTCTGCAAATATCATGATTTCAGTTTCTCTTTATAACATAAGTCACATTTTAAAGAGTTAAAATGGAACATGGTTGAAATGAAACAACCTCTGGGGAATGCTATCTATCATCTGAGGTTTGGACAATCCAAACCTCATCCTGGGCCTTGCACTGCCTTTGTGGATCCACCCCTACAGATGGTTCTTTATCTGACTACTGAAGAAGTAGAATGCATGTGATCAAAGCTGCTAGCAGGTAGTGTTAGGAATGGTTTATGATGTGTGCACTATAAAGACTGAATAAACGAATAATTCAATGAAAAAAAAAATACTTGTTCTTTCCAGTGCTGAGGTTTTATTGAAAGCTGGACCCCTTTCCCTTGAAAGAGAACAATCAGAACTGAGTTGAAAGGACATCACATTGTGATTCTTTTTCCTTTATTCCTACTGCTTTGCCTGTAGAGACACTTAATTATTTATACTGTCATTAGGAAGTGCAACCAGGCCCTTCTGCCTTGGATGCTGTTTCTGTTATTATTAGTCTCTGAGCTGTTTTTTATTTCCTCCAGCACAATGAAGGTGGTGATATGAGTAGCTGTGTTTCTCTTTCCAAACTGTGAAAGTGTGCAGCTCAGCAGTCAGTCGGCTGACTCCTGAGCATTTAATGAGAACTATGGAAGACCTCATTTAAATCCTTATTGTCCTCAGTTCTCTGGACCTCAGATAATCAGATAAGAATCAGCAAGAGAAACCGTGGGTTATTTCAGTGATTTCTCACCATTGCCTTTCTGTTCATGTGTAAGCTGAGCATAGATGTTTGTTGTTTGCATTTTGGCAAAACTGACAGTGCTGTAGCACTTTTCATTTTGGAAAAAACAACCTTCAAATGCTGGATAGCTGCAAGCTGGAGAAGACTAGGAAGGAGTCCCTTATTTCATTCATAATCTCTCTCTCTCTCTCTCTCTCTCTCTCTCTCTCTCTCTCTCTCTCTCTCTCTCTCTCTCTCTCTCTGTCTCTGTCTCTCTCCTTTTTCCTCCTCCTCCTTTCTTTTTTCTTTTTTCTCCTCTTTCTTATTCCCTCCTTCCCTCAACATAGACATGCTCCACTGCAGCTTCAAATTCCGTGAGTCTTTAAGAGCCTTGGGCAAAAACAATATCCTAGGGAAACAAAACAAAACAAAAACAAAAAACAAAAACCAAACCAAACCAAAACAAAACAAAAAACAGAAAAGCATGAAAGAGAGTAACACATCTGTAGGCTGTTTGCTACTCACTGTTACCTCTTCCACATGGGAATAGATAAGATATATCGGCTTTCAGAAGTGCAAAGATTAGCCTGGAAAGATCTAATGCTTCACTGAGGCTCAGAGTCTGGAATCAAGTCTTTAAAAGGGGTGTATAACTCAGAAATATAAATACCCCCCTTGTTTAAAGAAAAATTTTATCTACATGAGGAAACCTCTGGTTTCTATTCCAATAAATAAAGACTTTGCAAGTTCTCATTCACCTGATCACACCAAGAAACGGTGAACATTCTGAAGAACAACCTTCTTTGAACTTACGGGAGAACTGAGGTCACAGGACAAAGAACAAACCAAAATTAGAGAGTTGTATCCATTCTAGAAAACAGAAATTCTGGGAGTGTACTGAGGTAGTAATTTCAACACATTTCTGGAGGCTGAGTGTGACAGCGAGAGACTAAGGACCTCTTAGAGGGCCTAGCCTTTGCTCTTATTAAAATTTTTAAATTAAAATATAATTGAATCACATCCCCAGTCTTAGTCACTCTTCTATTGCTATGAAGAGACATGACCAAGGCGAGTCTTATTTTTTAAAGAAAGCATTTAATTGGGGTTTGTTCCGTTTCAGTCACTTAGACCATTATGATCATGGCAGAAAGCATGGCAGCAGGCAAGCATGGTGCTAGAAAATAGCTGAGAGCTACTTCATAGTGTACAAGCACAACCCCAATGTTGCACTTCGTCAATAAGGCTTGATCCTCCTAATCATTTCAAACAGTCCATTTCCTGGTGTTAGTCAAATATGTGAGCCTATGGGGGCCATTCTTACTCAAACTCTTATATACCTCTTTGCCTTTTGTTTCTCCAACTTCTCCCTTTACCTATTAACTCCTAGTACCTACCTATTACTTCCTATTGGTTCTCCTATTAACTCCCTCACTCCTTCTCAAATTGAGCCGTGGTCTTAAAGGAGCCTCCATACTTTCACAGCTGTAGCAGAGACAGAGAAGGTTCACCCTAATGAAATGCACCCAGAGTGTTCATAATGAGGCCTGCCCTCTAGAGGAATAGGCTTTGAAGGGCCCCATTCTCTTTAGGAAAAGAGAATTTCTCCCACCCTTGGAGAGACAAATGAGACTGTTAGAGGAAAGCACACAGTGGAGAGGGATATATGCTTTTTAAGAAATTCATCAGAAGTTCTCAGTCATGACTTAAGACAAAAGACTGAGCTTTAATGAGACAGAACTCTGGAGTGCTTTGAAAAGGCATAACAAATGCATAAGGAAAATTCTCTCAACAAAAGAGAAACCCAACCAACCAACAAACCAACCAAACAAACAAAACCCTGAGAATACTAATGGTCAAAAACTTTCAAAAAGTAATGATAACAAATCTTAAATGTAGGGAATTTGGAGGATAGCAGGAATGATTAAAAAAAAAAAAAACAAAAACTAGAAACAAACACATGAAACCATTGCCACTCCCAGGAACCATTAAATTACACAGTCAGATGCACATGCATGTGTGTGTGTGCACATGCATGCACACACACACCCCTTCCTGATAATGAATAGTGGTTTTTTTTTCTTTTTTTCTGTTTTCTAAATTCTACCGTCATACATTTGAGGCCAGATGTAGTGACTCCTGCCTGGGATCCTAGCACTTGGGAAGCTAAGGCAAGATGTTTGCATAAGTTAAAAAGCAGTCTGGGGTGCACAGTGAGTTTTTGCCATCCTGGGCTATAGTTTGAGACTCTCGCTCAAAATCCACAAGCAAAAAATTTTGAATTATATCTTTTGTGACAAATTGGAAAATATAAACTGTTGAGAGCAATTTTTTGGTTTTCTTTAGTGAATATACTTGAACTTTGGGTGCTAGTTTATGAAAACCTACAGTTTTAATTTGGTCTTTGTGTTGTCTCTCATAATATTGACAAAAAATACTCATAATCCAGGATTAATACAGATCCTACTATACTGGAACTTTTCATAAACAAGAAAGGTTGTTTTTAGTATCCTACAATGCATCTTTATCTCAACCATTATCTTTTAATCTAGATATCCTCTGCAGCATACAAGGAGCTTACATAACTAGGACAGCATGTCAGAACTAATGCACTTTCTTGAATTTAATGGCTAGTATTAGAGGGAAACGTATTATGTTCTACCGTAAGTTTATTTCTAATCCTTTGCTTCAGTTAATGTTAAATCATGCTTTTCCTTCATTCATTTCACAAAGATTCATTGAAAGGATTTGCACAGCCTTTGTGCTGATAGAGTCAAGAATGCGTGTATATATATATGAAAATATATAGCTGAAAAAATGTTTATTGTGATGTGCGTCTATCTGTTCTCACAGAAAGCAATAAAGAGCACCATGCAAAACCTTCTAACCCAAGAATAAATCTTTCTCATATTTGTTATTTTGTGATTATGAAAAATAAAATAAAAACATAGTATTTCATGCAACAGTAAGTCAGCAAGTACCTCACAGAAAATTAAATAAAGAATAAATAGTTGAGAAATCCTGTCACAAGCTAAGGACAGTATGAGAGATGAAGTGTAATGTCCTCCTATTTCCTTCTTATTCCCTCCAAAACCTGGAGGCTACAAGACCTAGCTCAAGGTATTCCCAAACCATCAGTCACTAGAAGCTTAGGGAGTCATAACTCCTTCTCTTAGAGTCAAACTTCATGTGTCAACAGTTTATCTCACACAAACTCTTCTGCTCGCCCTGAGCCTGAGGTGCTCTATATAGACCTAATAGATAGTGGAATTAGTAGGTAGGGACAGCATTTGAGGGATGGGCTTGGGGGCTGGCATGTCACATTCACCACCTTTGATTAGTCAAAGTACATCATGTAGACCAGTGGGCAAACACTACCCAGCTTTGATGGGCAGAGATTCAAAGAAAGTCACATTGCAAAATGGCTGCAATACAAGGTCAGAAGAAATGTATTGTGATATTTTTTCCAGTGTAAGAATAGGTATGAGAGATATAAATGTTTTAATAATAAACAGCAACTACTATTTAAAAATATTTAATTAAATGAGGACACATCCTCTAATCCTGTACATTATCTGTTTTAACAAATTTGCTTTAATGAATTCAAGTATAATTGCTCAGAAATTACTCCTTTGGGGACAGCATACATTTAGCTTTCTATAAACAATCTACATGAAATGACTTCATTATGGTGTAATGATATTTTAGGGAAGCAGACAGAAATTATATTTGATGCAGTCAGCCGAATGATTCGTTAATGTAAAAGAGACTTAAGAGATTAATCACTTATAGAGTACTCGTCTTCACTCAAACATTTCTGCAATGAGTGCCTTGTGGCTTTGCCTCATCAGCTCTCTCCTATTTGTCCTGTCAGGAAATGATCCTTCTGCATTTAGGCCATCTGCATGGGGCCATGTATTAAATTTATTTTTCACTCTTAGACCTAACCTTAACCTACAGCTCCTGCCTCAGCCAAAGAGTGGGAAGATGACCAATGACTAAGATAAAAATGACAAAATTTTAAAGATAGCCCTCTATTTATTGTGGTAATAATATGCAAAGCATATTATTTATTTTAACATGTTAATTGTACAATCTGATGGTATTGAGTATATTCACGGTGCTATGTAAGCATCACCACTCTCTACCATAAAAACTTTTGTCATCCTTAGCACACACCGTCTCCACTAAATATCAGCTCTGCATTCATAATTTCTCCAGCTCCTAATAACCTCTTTTCTGCTTTCTGTCCCTATGAAGTTGAGTGATTACATGTAAGCATACAATAATTATCATCTTATGACTGATTTGTTACTTGGTATATTATGTTCAAGGCATTTGCGTGTACCCTATATCAAAATATCATCCATTTTGCACAATATTCCATCACATATGTAGATTAGTATTATGACTTGAATATACAGTGTCTCTCATAGGCTCATGTGTTTGAACATTTGGTCTCCAACTCCTGGTACTATTGGAGAGGGAGCTGGGATACTTTTGAAGCAGAAGGCATGGTTTATTGCCACAGACAGGTTACTTGGGGCTATAGCTCAGCACCACTTTCAGATCCAGTTTTATGTTTCTTAACAACTTCTGAGATGTGATTAAGCCATGTCCTCCTCCTGCCATGATTAGCAGGAACCAGTTCTGTTACCATGCCTTCCGTGTTATGATGGACTCTGCACTCTAAATCTTGAGCCAAAATAACCCTTTCCTTCCTTAAGTTGTGACTGTTAGCTATTTTGCCACAGCGATAAGAATTGTAACTTACTCAGCCACCTTGTATTTACCCATTCATTTGTTCATACATACAAGGATGGTTTCCTATTGGCTAATGTGCAAAATGCTACTATAAACACTAATGTTTGTCCCTGCACATATGTTTATGTATATTATGTATATTTCTATTATTATTTTAAGAACATACATAGAAAGAGGATTTGTAATTGCTGGATAAATAACAACTATTTGTTTATATTGTTGGAAGACAACCATCTGCCTATCACAGCGTCTAGACCATTTCCCATACTAACAGCAGATCATGGGGTACCAATTACTCCATGACATTGTCCACTCTTGTTCTTTCCTGGCTTCTGTTTGCTTGCTTGCTTGCTTGCTTGCTTGCTTGTTTTTGGCAATAGTCATGCTCATGAATATTTTACTGTTGTTGTGATCTGCATTTTCTTTGTGCTTGATGGTGCTAAAGATAGATCTCCTGTTATTATCAGCAGTATGTATACTTTCTTTAGAGAAATGGGTACTTAAATCCTTAAACTTTTTTTTGAGACAGGTTTTCTCTGTGTAGCCTTGTCTGTCCTGGACTTGCTCTGTAGACTAGGCTAGCCTCAACTCACAGAGATCCTCTTGCCTCTTCCATCCTAAATGCTGGGATTATAGGCCTGTACCAGCACATCCGACTCTTAAATTTTTTTCTGTAATAAATTTACTTATTTTGTTTTGGTTTTAGTTATTGAGCTGTAGAAGGTCTTTATGTTCTGACTATTTTTTTTAGCAGAAACATACTTTACATATGTTTTCTTCTACCCTGCTGAATGTCTTTCTACATTCGCAACAAAGTCTTTTTATATAAAAGTTATTAATTTTATAGATTTCAATTTTTATTTCTTTTATGTTGATGGCTATGGTTTTGATCTCATAGTCATCAAACCATTCCCTAATTCAATGCTATGGATATTTTCTCTTAAGTGTTTTAAGATCTCCTTGCAATTAGATTTAACATTTTAAAAAAAGGTATTGCTAGAATTTTGACAGGAATTACTTTAAATTTGAAGATTGCTTGAAGGAAAATTAACATATTAGCAATGCTAAAAGTCTATGCAATAATTAGCAAGTGTTATCCATTCATTTCACATTCTCCCTAATTTCTTTCAGCAAAGAATCTCAGTTTTCAGTATATAAGATTTCTAGTTCTTTGGTTTGATTTACTCCTGATATTTATGTTTTTTTAACATACTAAAAACTGAATTTATTTCTAAATTTTATTTTTTAACTTTTATTTTGTTTTTGTTTGTTTGTTTGTTTGTTGTTTGTTGTTGTTGTTGTTTTTTTTACTACAAGCTGATCAGAGCCCCTCTCCCTCCTCTCCTCCCAGTCTTACCCTCATACCTCTTCCCCAACTCCCACATCTCCTTATCCTCAGAGGAGAGCCCGCCCCCATGGGTACCAAACCACCCTTGTACATCAAGTTGCAGCAGAACTAGGCACATTGTCTCCCACTGAGGCCAAACAAGGCCACCCAGCTATGTGGAACAGATCCCAAAGGCAGGCAACAGAATCAGAGACAGCCCTGCTCTAATGTTAGGGGACCCACATGGAAAAGAAACTATGTATCTGCTACATAGATATATGGGTCTGAGGTCCAGCCTGTGCACACTCTTTGCTTGGTTCAGCCTCTCTGGGCCTCCATGGACCCAAGTGAGTTTACTCTGTAGGTCTTCTTGTGGTGTCCTTCTTCTCCAGGCTCCCTCAATCCCTACCCCCACTTTTCCACAAGACTCCATGAGTGCCACCTATTGTTTGGCTGTGGGTCTCTTCATTTGATGGATGAAGCCTCTCAGAAGACAGTTATCCTAGGCTCCTGTCTCCAAACATAGCTGAGAATTACTAGTAGTATCAGGGGTTGGCTTTCTTGCATGGTGTGGATCTTAAGTTGGGTAGTCATTGATTGGCCATTCCCTTGATCTCTGCTCCTTCTTTATACCTGTACTAATTGTAGGCATGACAGATTTTGGGTTGAAGGTTTTGTGTGTGGCTTGGTGTTTGCCTTCCTCCACTAAAAGTTCTGCCTGGCTACAGGAGGTGGCCTCTTCAAGCTAGGGTTACCCCTATAGACACCTGGAAGCCTCCCCTTTCCCAGAGATGCCTCCCACTGATTTCTGTTTTCTCTCTCCCAGTCTACCCCATCCCCTTTCCTGAAACCCACTGCTGTTCGTCTCCCATCCAGTTCCCTCCCTCCATCTACTTAGTCATCAGGGAAACTCAAATCAAAAGGACTCTGAGGTTCCATCTTATACCCTGTCAGGATGGCTAAGATCAAAAACTCAAGTGGCAGTGCAGGCTGGTGAGGATGTGTATCAGAAGAACACTCCTACATGGCTGGTGGGAGTGCAAACTTGTACAACCACTGTGAAAATCAACCTGGCAATGCCTTACAAAATTGGGAATAGCTCTACTTCAAGACACAGCTATACCACTCCTGGGCATATACCAAAAAGATGCTCCACCATACTGCAAGGGCACTTGCTCAACTATGTTCATAGCAGGTTTATTTGTAATAGCTAGAATCTGAAGCAGCCTAGATGTCCCATAGCTAAAGAATAGATAAAGAAAATATGGTACATTTACACAATGGAATACTATTTGGGTATTTAAAACAAGGACATCATGAAATTAGCAGGCAAACCGATGGAACTAGAAAATATCATCTGGACTGAAGTAACCCTGACCCAAAAGACACACATGGTATGTATTCACTTATAAGTGGATATTAGTACAGGAAAACCAGGCTACAATCTACAGACCCAAAAATGCCAAGTAACAAGGACAGTCCAAGGAAGGATGCTTGAATCTCACTCAGAAGGGGAAATAAAATAGACTGCTGTTTCTTAATTTTCACTTTATGTTGTTTGTCAGTAGAATATGGAGACACCATGGGTTTGGGTGCATGGGGCTTGTGCCTTATAACTTTGATGAATTTATTTTATTAGCTCTAGTAGCTTATTTGAGAATTCTTTAGGATTATAAGCATATAGCATCTTCATTTGTTAATAGATTGTTTTACCCACTTTTTCTATCCATAGAAAAATGCCCTTGATCTAGCCTTCTACACAAATAAAACATCCTATCTAGTAGCACATATTCATTTTCTTGTAAGAATTTAAATACTACTCATTGAAGAGACACAAAAAAACAGAAAAGGAAGAATTAGGAAACTAAAACATAGTTGAAGAAGAAGAAGAAGATGAAGAAGAAGATGAAGAAGAAGAAGAAGAAGAAGAAGAAGAAGAAGAAGAAGAAGAAGAAGAAGAAGAAGAAAGAAAGAAAGAAAGAAAAAGCCTAACACAGCATCATAAGACAATGAACCTTCAATGGAGCTCATGCCTATTGGCTATCTACTACTGGGCATGCAGCCTAACCTTAAGAGTATTCTGTTTCACCAGTGAGATCCATTGAAGAAAACAAAATTTGGATTTACAAGTGGATATTAATTGGAGATTGCTTCTAGGTTTGGGATGTGTCCACTTCCCGTCTCAGCACTGAAGCCCTAGATGCATCTCTTCCCAGTCTAGGTGTCCCTTGATTTCATTGATTCCAAGGTTATATTTTTACAATTATTAAATTTCAAGATTCATTTGAAGTAGTAGATTTAAATTAACTTTATTCGGGCTGGAGAGATGGCTCAGAGGTTAAGAGCACTGACAGCTCTTCTAGAGGTCCTGAGTTCAGTTCACAGCAATCACATGGTGGCTCACAACCATCTACAATCCAGTCTGATGCCTTCTTCTGTCCTGCAGGTGTACATGCAGGCAGAGCACTGTATACACAATAATTAAATACATCTTTTAAAATAAAATAAGATTAATTTTATTCAACTCAACAGTAGAATTTTCTTTTTAAATATACTGGTAACTATATAGGACACTGGAAATACAGTGATACGTACAAAATTCTTTATGTATCTTTGCTCCGATTAAAATGCGGGAGAGTAGTTAAAGAGAAACAGAAACACAAGACAAGGTCAATTATGATGCACACAGATGACACATGAAGATAAGATTGCTTTGTCTGAGGTTAGGTAAGAAATAGTAGCTTTCCTTGCCTCTTTTCAAAACTCTGTTAAGAGTAGTGATGACAGTAAAGCTCTTCCAGTTCTGCCATGTTCAGTGTTCACAGATACCATTACCAAAGTTAGCAGGCACAATGTGCTAATATTTACTTTGGTTACTATTTTCCTCTTCTGCTGCACTGCCCAATTGTAGTTTACGCTGCTTAAGTTTTCCCTCTAGAACCTTATTAATACTTGGAGGTGTGCAGGATTAGTTTTATGACTTAGAAACAAAACAAAATCAGTAGTGGACATGTAAATCTGCTTGTAGTGAAACAGAAGGCATCCATGATACTCTCCCAATCTTACTGACAGGTAATTGCCATCCATGAACAAGAAATGGTTTTACAATGTTGGAGACATACACAAAGGTTAGCTAAGAGTAGAATTCTAATCTTTGAACTCTCAGGCCAATCAACAATATCATTCAAAACTCTGTTGTGTGATATAATGCATGTCTATAGAATGATCTCCTTACATAGAAATCATGGTTCTACCCACAAACACGTAAGAGACAGACAGTATGCCTTAGCCTTATTTCAATTGGCAGATGAGGCTCACTCCCTCTTTCTGACAGGCTGTGTTGTCTGGTAAGACCATTGAGTGCACAGGTGGGAACCTTGTGCAATGAGAAGTGTGGAGAGACTTTTGACAGCAGCAGTGGAGCTATTCAGACAATTTTCAAGTTCTCACAGTAAAGTTAACTTGGATAAAATGCAAGTAAAATTGATTTATAATGGAGAGACTGCATTTTAGCACATCCAGCCTGTTTTCCTCAGACCTTTGAGCACCGTCTATTCCAAACTAATGAATTCCCTTAATAGCTCTGTGTGTGTTTGGGGTTCATATAAGGTAGCAGGAAATCCCAGAGTCCCCATCTGCCAAAGTAGGAGCAATGAAAAAATGCCCATTAGGAAGGGAGCAATCTGCAATGGCTTCCCACACAATCAGGGCTTTTCCGGTGTTTTACATAGTCACTAACTTGGAAAGTCAATAACAGGAGACTTTACTAATGCTGGAGACACTTGAGTGTTATCAGATGAATGCAAGACACATTTGGAGGCGATGAGGAAGTAACAACAACATACAAAAAGAAAATTATCAATAGGTGGCTGATTTTCTCTATGTCCACATGAGAAACCCCATAATACACAGGTGGCATGATTTTGCCTATAATTATCCCCAATTGGGATAATCAACTGGTTCTGTTAAGACAACCTCTATTCTGAAGCCAAATAGTTCTGGGCTCAATCACATCTCTGCCAACTGAACACTACCTCTATCTCCTGTGTAGCAGTTCCTTCCTTACCAAGCAGGAAGTTCTGGATTTTTTTCCAGTAACATTAGTGTGATAGTGAAGAACACAGCCTCCATCTCCCTTTCTCACATTTGCCTACCTCTAAAGTAGTGACAGTAATAACTGCCCACCCATAGAGAAAGAGTAAATTATGTAACACACATAGGATTTCTAGAACAGTCCCTAGCACACAGTGAACAATGCATATTTATTATTCATCGAGTATTTAGTTGTTCTTGAGTTTTTATTGCCAAATTTGATGTGGATGTGCTGCTCTGTGGTAAAGTGTAAATGTGTTGTCTCTATGCCTCTAATATGGGTTCCTTTGGTGCAGAGACAGTTGAACTAACTTTCGTTCTGAGAGCCCAGCATAAAAGCTAGCTCGTGAAGTACAGGCTATTACTGTGGAGTTCCCCCTGAGAGCCAAGGACAATGCAAACGGACATGCTCAGTACAAGGCTGGGCACTCCATAAATCCTTCTTTTACCACTGTCATCTCCTACATGCTCCTCAGAGAAGTCTGCTCTTCATTAGCTACACTCCCTTCCTTACTGAGGTCAAGTATTGTTCTATGAGACTATATAACAGAGTGACACCCTCCTGGGTAGATGAGAGTGTAGGCCTATGTAAGGAAAGGCTAAACCAAACTACCATGGCTGGAAAAAGCAAGTACATCGGCATAACAATCAGAAGATAGTTAAAAAACCCAATGGAATAAGCCAGATAGCCATCTCATCTCTAAACTGCCTCTTAGTACCTGGTGCATAGGTTTTCTTTATGAAGAAGTGGCTCCATGGCAGGAGCAAACAAACGAGGCTTCTCAAAGTTTTATCATGTCTTTTGACCTAATGTAATCAAGTTTCAGCATAACAGGATAGAAGCAGAAGTTCCTGTAGTGTGTGTTTGGTATTTATGCAGGACACATGCTCATATACGTGGGCATGTATGTGCAGGACATATATGTGTGTGCTCACTTGCGAATGCCAGAGATTGGTGTTAAGTATCTTCTTCCATCATTTGTCACATCATGTTTTTTCAACACAGAATCTCACTGACTCTACACCTCACTAGCTAGCCAGACTAGCTGGTCATCATGCCCTAAAGAACCTTTTATGTTCATCCAATCTCCCAAGTGCATATACTGAGAGAAGCAGTATGGATTAGAGAGTGCTGTCTTTGCTGAAGGAGATACATGTATACAAATGCTTTCACAAGGCTCCAAGTATGTACAAAACTTGCTAGAGAAGACAGTACTTAATTATACTTGGGAAGATAGAAAGAATGAAATAAATAACAATGACAATAATCCAAACTCTATATAACTATACTGGCTCCTCCTTCAACTCAATATGTGACTTAACAATTAATCTCACTTTTTGACTAAATTTTGGAAAGAAGGAGGGAAGGAGGGAGGGAGGGAAAAAAGGAAGGAACTAACTAAAGGAAGACGTAAGTGAGGGAGGGAGAAAAGAAGAGGGAGAGAGAGGGTAGGAGAGAAGGAGAGAGGAGGGGAAAGAGAAAGAAAGGAGGAGGAAGGAAATATTTGGTCTTTTCCCTTTTACAAAGTGTATTTGTGTTTAAAGAGATGGTCAGGGTAAATAATCTTGCAAATGCTAAGATGCTATGACAAGACAGGCCTTTAAACCAGAAACAACAAGACCTCTCAGCAATCACAACTGGATACAGGTGAACAGGGACCGGGATCTATCAACACTAGGCTGGCAGATCCTTACTCAGCTTTTGTTTCATTTTAAGAAGATTTGTCAGTTTGACCTAATCTCTGGGCTTTTCCTATAACACCAAAATCCAAATCACAAGGTACTAAATATATACAAGAGCTTTTCCCTTCTAAAATAGAAGTAATTGCATTATTTCTTCTGCTGTAAAAGTAAAGCATAGGAATTGTTCAAAAAATTTAGACCACACACACAAAAAAAATGTGGCTTGCAGTTCAAAGGTAAACACTGCTAACATTTTTCTGTGTAGATGTTAACATCTTTAGAAAACTAGGCACATAAATGCAAACACTTAAACACCCACATTGTGTCATGTAACCGTGTTAATGCTTCTGTATAATTGTCTCTAGTATTAAAAATACATTTAAAAATTTTTGTAAATAAAGGTCTTGTCTTCGTGTGTGTGTGTGTGTGTGTGTGTGTGTGTATGTGTGTGTGCATGTGCGTGTGTGTACCAAATGCATATCAGTGGAGATCAGAAGAGGACATAGGAAGCCCTGCAATAGAAATTATAGATGATCGTAATGTTCCATGTGTGTTCTCAGAATCAGATCCAGGTTCTGTGCAAAAACAACACATGCTCTTAAATATTAAGCCATCTCTACAGCCTCTATTGTCTATATTATTTTCGCTTAAGTATAATACAGTTAGTCCATGTCATACAGAATTCCTATCCTCTACCATCCATCATTTAAGTTATTTTGGGTATAAGATAACTAAGAAATGCACAATATGTGCTGTTGTTTAAAAAAGATGTCATGAATGACCTATTGTCCATTTGGAAAAAATCTAAGAGCATATCAAAGCAAAGCGTCCATGTGGAAAAGATGTATAGGATGCCAGGATCTGCACAAAACACCAACATGTATGCTGAACTGAGAGGTCAGATCCACTGAGCATACTCCCCTCTCTCACAAAATAAGAAAGTTGAAGGAAATATCAACTTCATAATTGGTACAGTTTTCATTCCTTCTGGCAGTGCCCATGACTGGTTCTGTGCTGGGCTTCCAAACTGATGGCTAGCCTTCAAAAAGTGTCCAGTCAGCAAAAGAAATAAATTTCCCTCAAGGAAAAGTCTGTGTCCTGTTTTGTGTAACATATCATTCAAAAGTATAGTTATGTTCACGAAGGGGTAACTAGGGAAGTGTTGCAGATAGCAAGTCAATGTACAGGCACTTAGTCAGCTTGGGGGGGTTGGGCACTGTTGCTCATAAACTGAAAAAGTCACAGTTTTCATAAACTGAAAAATTCAGTTATACGGGAAACTCAGCAGAGTTGGGCTTATTGAGGGTGCTGTGCCTTGGAACTCAGAGCATCTGTTGTTCTAGCTTCTCTCTGGAGCTGGCTTGTGGAAACACTCCTCATGAGAAACATGCCCTCATTTTCTCAGCTGCATTAGGCAGGTATACCTGCTTCAGATATTTTGATTCCAAGTAAATTCTATAGATCTCCCCTGAACTCTCAGACGATTCTCTGAATTGTCTCCTTTTCACTTTAAATGGAATTTGAGAATGCCTAATTGTTTAAATAAGAAATGTCAGACCTTCTTTTTTTTTTTTTTTTTTTTTTTTTTGTAATTTATTCTTGTTACATCTCAATGGTTATCCCATCCCTTGTATCCTCCCATTCTTCCCTCCCTCCCATTTTCCCCTTACTCCCCTCTACTATGATTGTGACTGAGGGGGACTTCCTCCCCCTTTATATGCTCATAGGGTATCAAGTCTCTTCTTGGTAGCCTGCTATCCTTCCTCTGAGTGCCACCAGGTCTCGCCCTCCAGGGGACACGGTCATATATGAGGCACCAGAGTTCATGTGAAAGTCATACCCCACTCTCCACTCAACTGTGGAGAATGTCCTGTCCATTGGCTAGATCTGGGTAGGGGTTTAAAGTTTACTGCCTGTCTTGTCCTTGATTGGTGTTTTAGTTTGAGCAGGAACCCTGGGCCCAAATCTGCCTGTCATAATGTTCTACTTGTAGGTTTCTAGGACCATCTGGATCCTTTTACTTTGCTATTCTCCCATGCGTCTCTCATCTAGAATCCCAATAGGATGTCCTCCCCTCTGTCCCAGTTTCCCGGTAAATGAAGACTTTCATGGGACATGCCCCTTGGGCTAGTATGCAGATATAAGTGAGTATATACCATTTGAGTCTTTCTGCTTCTGGGTTAACTCACTCATTATGATCATTTCTAGCTCAATCCATTTATCCACAAATTTTGGGAATTCCTTGTTTTTAATAGCTGAGTAGTATTCCATAGTGTATATGTACCACAGTTTCTTTATCCATTCTTCTAGTGAGGGACACTTATGCTGTTTCCATATTCTGGCTATTATGAATAAGGCTGCTATGAACATGGTTGGGCAAAGTTTCTTATTGTGTGCTGGAGCATCTTCTGGGTATATTCCAAGGAGTGGAATAGCTGGGTCTTGAGGAAACCCTATTCCCATTTTTCTGAGATAGCACCACATAGATTTCCAGAGTGGCTGTACTAGTTTGCATTCCCACCAGCAATGAAGGAGTGTTCCTCTCTCCCCACATCCTGGCCAGCAGGTGGTGTCACTTGAATTTTTGATCTTAGCCATTCTGATGGGTGTAAGATGGAATCTCAGAGTTGTTTTGATTTGCATTTCCCTGATGACTAAAGAGGTTGAGCATTTCTTTAAGTGTTTCTCAGCCATTTGATATTCCTCTGTTGAGAATTCTCTGTTTAGTTCCAAGCCCCATTTCCCAATTGGGTTATTTGGTTTGTGGTGTTTAATCTCTTGAGTTCTTTATATATTTTGTATATTAGACCTTTGTCAGATGTAGGGTTGGTGAAGATCTTTTCCCAGTCTGTAGGCTGTCACTTTGTTCTCTTGACAGTGTCTCCTGCCTTACAGAAGCTTCTCAGCCTCATGAGGTCCCATTTATTAATTGTTGAATGTCAGACCTTCTAATAGGCTGTCTTCCTGAAATTACACTTCTTAATCTCCAACTAATCTGTGTTGTGTTTCATTCTCTGTGCCTGCTCAATCTCCCTGTTTTCCTCAATCATTTCATATACAATGATGGTATAATACTGCAAAACGTTTAGTAAAATGTACGTTTTCCTTTTTTTCTCCAGCCCCATGATTTGATCATCAACATAACTTAATGGCTATTTTTTGATCTGGAATATTTTCCTGAAATGTATTCCTTATAAAAAATGAGGTGCCTTGTGTAAATGGTGTTGTATTTAAAAAGACATACACACTTGGTAATGAAAATAATTAGAAAGCAATTGAAGACTTACAGTTTATCTAAAAAGTAATAATAGTAAGAGATTTCACAATTTGGATCACAGTAAAATGACCTGAAACCAAGTTGCAAATACTTCATAATTTTAAAACTTTTTAATATTCTCTGAGTAAAGCCATAAGGCTATAATGATTCTTTATTCTTATCTGCCCGGTTCTCTTTCCCTCTAAAATTTTATACTTTGCTCTGCTTTCTCCAATGTAAGACTGTTTTGTCCTCCCCTGACTCTCATGCCACTATGACTTTAATCAATACCACAGTAATAAATATAAAATATGATTGTTTCAAATTACAGAGGAAAGGGCTTGTAGATATCCCTGACTAATATTTTTGCTGTTATGACATGAAGATCAACATACAGAAGAATAGCCTGGTGGACACAGATATAAATGTTGGACACTATAAGGCCTGAGACTTAACTCAAGGTATAACATTAAACTTTTTGTGGTTTTATTCACTGCTGTTCTATTCACAATTGCTAGGAAATGTAATCAGTCTAGATGCCTAGCAACTGATCAGTCAATAATGAAGATGTAATGCCTATGTTCAATGAAATTTTATCCAGCTGTAGAGAAAAATTAAATTAGGAAAGTTGAAGGTAAATGGATGGAAGTGCAGAAAGTATAGTGGGTCAGGTCACCCATACTCAGAGATATAAATGCTACAAACCTGCTTTTATATATTGGTCCTATTTTCAGGTCTTTTACTCTGTATATTTAATTTGCAGTGCACTTAAAAGCCAGAAAAGTAAAAAAGGGTTATTGCTGGGACATGAAGCAGGGGTGATAATAGATTATAGGTTAAAATAAAGAGGGAGGGGGTAGACTAGAATGTTTAAGCAAGAAGAGGAGCAGAAGGATTGTGAGTCCTCAGTCGTAGTGGGTACACCCAGATTAAAATCCCCATGCCAAAGTTCAAGAAACACTGGAGAAGAGCAGACAGAAGGAATGAAAGAGCCAGAACATGACAAAGAGTGATGTGCAATGCTATCTTTTGAACAGGATTCCACTGCTCCAATGAGCACAGAGCACCTGTGACTACCTGGACAAAATATGTACAAGATCAAGCCATCACAATTCAGGCATGGATTAGGAGTAGCTCCTTCAAGCCCTTCTATAAGCTGGGGTGGCATTGGCAGTCGATGGCTGCTGGGGGAAGGAGAATCTGACACTGATGGGTTGCCCATACTCCAATGGATGGCCTCACACACACACACGTGTGGTATGTATGAGCATCACTAATTGAATTCATTTTGACATTAGGAAAAAGAAGATGTGAAGTTGGGGAGGAGACATGTTGGGGGAAGGGAGTTGCAGTGGAGAATGGGGCCATGGATGTAATTAAGATATATTAGAGAAATGTATAAACTATTTAGAGATGGCTGTATAAGCAAAACCTAAACAAGAATGTCAACAAATTTGCTAACATGGAAGGGTGGTAATCTCACAAGGTCAAAAGCCTACACAGAACTACAACTAATGACTGCTGATAGAGGATTAGCCTTTCCAAGGAATAGTTCCCCTAATTAGTTATCTACTAGTGATCATCCCTGAAACTATATACACATAAACAACAAAAATGAACTCTGTAAGTTTTATTTATTTATTGTCCATATATATATATACATATATTTAATAATAATAAAGAAAAAGATGTTATCAGTTTGAGAGTGGGAAGCATGGAAGGGATTGGAAAGCGGGGACAGGGGATGGGCTGGAGGAAGGAAAAGAAGAGGCCTAGGTAATTTAATTATGTTTTAATAAAAAAATTTAAAAATAAGCAAAATTATCAAATAATAAATAATTATGAGAAATATTTTGTGTTTTTAAACAAGACCATCTAGATAAGCATGAGTGGTGACTATTTGGAAAACTTATCAGTGGTTGCATCAGTAATAGTGTAGTTGAAGGTGAGGAGAACTGAGATTCACTATCACATTGGCTTTGTTCAATACAAGTAACTTTTTATTCTTCTGCAGTCTACATATGTCTGTATTGTGTATGCATGTCACTCCATAACTATCATCTTACACATAGACTAATAATTATTCCTTTGTATCTCAAATGCCTCCACTATGTGGGTAATTCATTATGCTGTTATCAATGTTACTCTGTATATGGTGAAATATGCTCCTCTCATCACTTTAGCATTCATTTTAGTTTATCACTCAAGACAGTCTTTATCATTCTAGCATAACAAACAAGATCTGAGAAAAGGAAATGTTCAATGGTGTATTTCTCATTTCATGTCATCGTGATGAATCCGAAGCCTTCTGGTAAAACAGCTACTAGTTTGAAACTTTCTGTTTGCTTTCCCAAGGATAAGAGAAATTTTTGGAGGATTTAAATACCACAGAACAACACATATATGAGATTTGACTAACACACTTCTGTTCACAACTCACGTTCTAGAATTTGCCACAGCACGATAAGATGAGAAAGAGCTAAGCTACCATGTACTCTATTCTAGCTTCCTTTTTCTTGTTATGATAAAACATTATGACCTGAATAATCTGGAAAAAATGGTTTATTCAACATTATAGGTTACAGCTCATCTCTGAGGGAATCCAAGGAAGCAAGTCACTCAGAGCTAACAAATTACAGCAGAAAGCATAAAGGAATGCTTCTTGATGGCTTAGTCACAGGCCTGTTCTAACTAGCATTCTTATACCAGAGTATCTGCCCAAAGAATGGTGTCTCCCACTGTGGGCTGTGCCTTTCTATATCACTTAATAAGCAACACAATATTCCACAGGCAAGACCACAAGCCAACTGATCTAGGCAATTCTTTAGTTGGGGCTCTACTATCAGATGACTCTTGGCTGGGTCGAAATGGCAAAGCTGATCAAGATATGACAAGTAACTACATAGATAGTGAATAAATTAGTCAACTTTATATGAAATAATGTTGTTTAACACATCATCATAACATTGTACAGAGCATGATAATTATTTTCTTCCTCTTGAATTTGCTAGTCATTTGTGGTTTGGCTGATCTAAGCTAGATTAAATAAGCTTGATTGCAAGGTCACGTAAGTCTAAGTCAGCTTCAGGGGGGTCTCTCATTTCCCACATAATAACAAACCAGAGTAAAATTATAAGCATATTTAAGTTATTTGTTTATGTTACACATATAAAAAGCTCATTATCCAAATTAACACTAATAGGATAAGAATGCACATTCCTTGAAGAGAGGTAGATATGTGATGAGTGAACATGCTATATAGTCTATAGTCTTCATTCTGTGAAAAAGTCTGAAACCTAGATTCACCTGTTGATAATTGTATGAGTTTTCTCAGAGCAAAACCCATGAGACAAAGCAACTTTGGAAGAAAAAAGTCATCTATGGTGTATTTAAAGAAACGTCATCAGATCATAGTATAATAATGCTTGAAGCTTTGTAGGTTACAGGCTGAGACAGTGTTTGAACTTCTTTACCACTGACATGACCAGATATTTGAGTCAGAGATGCCTCTGAGAAAGCATTTTCTGTAGGCTAAGAGAAATTACTGAGATACAGGGAGACTCAGCTCTGACTCATAAACAAAGAACATTCTACAAAGATGCTGAGGTAAAGAGATACATTTTTTCCATCAGGGAAATGCCTGGGGCACAGGAAGACTCAGCTGTGAGTCACACAAAGGGAACATTCCAAGAAGATGCTGAGGTAAAGGGATAGGTATCTCTTATGAACATAAAGTCAAAAATATTGTCTATTTACTAAAAGATCTGTAACATAACATGTTTATCAAATAGCAATACCTACTAAACTTGTTTATGTATTTTATTGAGTTTTTAATTAAGTGCTGGATGTTATGCAGTGTACTAAGGTTACAAAAGCAATGAAGCATTTCTTACTTGTTGTCATGGAAAAATCAAGTAAGTTATATCAATTAAAATTCAGAAAATAATTTCAGTGAAATATACTTACAGGGAGCAATAGAAGAAAACATGGTGTTCTGTTGTATGTTTGACTGTGCTATTTTGATTACATTTTAGAACAAAGTAAATTAAGGAAACTTTCCCAGAAAAAAGTCATAATTTTTGAACAAATTTTTAATATAACTTAGCAAGTCCAACAAAGGAAAGTAAGAAAAAAGGAAGGAAGGAAAGAAAAGGAAAAGAAAGGAAAGAGTATTCTAGAAAGAAGTAGTTATGAGTGGGGACATAAAAAAGTCTGAGAGACTGTGTCATCTACAACGAGAGGAAGAACATTTGTGCAGTGATTGCAAGATGTCAGATCATGCTTATGTACCAGGCAAGCAACAAAACTAAACCTTGAAAAACACGAAGAGGTCACTGCATTTAGCCTTTTCCCAGTAGCTAGCACATGGAAATGACTGGCCACTGTTCCACTAATGTTAGGAATCACATTCATACGTGAATGATCCAGTGTTCTTTTGAGCTTAATTCCCTTCCCATCCAGTGTTCAGTATTTGTTCAGTCTAAATTTTCTTTCAGTACTTGACCATACTTAAACCAATCCAGTTACACTGTCTTCTTCACTGTCAACATTGTAATCATCATTGCCAATTAACACTTAGTCTTATCGATGCAAGTATGTCAAATAAAAACTGCTGATTATAAGCTCATTTTGTAGATGAAACAATGAGGCTTAGAGATGTTTTATGTCTCAAAGACAAATAAGTAATTGTTAGAGGAAAGAGGAGGATGAACAGACAGTTCTGCTTGATTTCAGTGTATTCATAATATATAAAATAGAAAAGCTCATACTCATGTCTACCATGAGTCAACAATGGGTTCATACATCCACTTGCAATTAATGTTGAAGACATGCAACTGAGAAGCTATATTTTTGGGTTAATTATTTTTGATAAAATTTTTAGTGTGGTCTGAAAAGACAGATAGGGTATCACAGTGGAATTTGAAGAACAAGTAGATTCTCATGCAAAGGAATAAAGGAAGAATCTTTTAGAGTATTGTATGGCTGGCTCAACAGCAGCACAAAGGAAAGCAAAGACCATTCCTAAAGAGACTTGATGCAAAGAAATAGAATAATGAGATCATAGACCTCAGAGAATTAAATGTCAGTTTTGCTGAATATTTCAAAGATAGACATTCATATCTGGCACATAGGAAAGGAAGGTGTTCATCCATTTTCAAGCTTTTGTCCAGTTTTGTATATGCTGGGCCGCCATTGGCTGATAGGTATGTAGGTAGATATATAGAAAAATAGATAAATAAAGATATAGATATGTATGTAGATGGATAGATAAACATACATAAATATATTCATCTATATATAGGAAATGGGTTTGAATGAAAAGATAATTTTACAGCTACAGATTTGAAATGATTTTTTACAAAGTGAACTAACTTAAAAGATAAGACTCTCCTCTTGTGAGGCACCAGAGTACGTGAGAAAGTCGTATCACACTCTCCACTCAACTGTGGAGAATATTCTGACCATTGGCTAGATCTGGGAAGGGGTTTAAAGTTTACCTCCTGTATTGTCCTTGGCTGGTGCCTTAGTTTGAGCGGGACCCCTGGGCCCAAATCTGCCTATCATATTGTTCTACTTGTAGATTTCTAGGACCCTCTGGATCCTTTTATTTTGCTGTTCTCCCATGCGTCTCTCATTTAGAGTCCCAATAGGATGCCTTCCCCTCTGTCCCAGTTTCCTCAGGAACAGTCATAGGGGAGGGGAATACAAGGGATGGGATAAACATTGAGATGTAACAAGAATAAATTAATAAAAAAAAAAAAGACTCTCCTCTTCTCTATAGGATACAGTAAAGATGCCTAAATCATGGGCTATATTATGAATGGTATATATATATATATATATATATATATATATATATATATATATATATATATATATATATATATATTATATGTTACATCTTAAAATATGAACTTGTTCCACCTAATGAACCACTGTTTTAATATTCTATTTGATCCTCATGAGCAATATGTTGCTATGGAAACCCCAGTCTATCTAGTCATTATCGCCTTATTTTCCTCCACATAGGAATTTGAGTATAATGTTATTCCCTCAGCAAGAATTAAATTAGCAATTATTCACCTGAAAATAGCATCGATGAGATCTAAGAAAACACTCAAAACTAATGATGTGTTAAGTTCACATAAATTATCCTTGAATTATGGTGAAGTCTCATGAATTTGATTTATTTCACACACACACACACACACACACACACACACACACACACACACACACACTGGATGCTTGAGGGAGAAAGGTGAGGAGGACAGACTTACCTGTGTTAGCTCAGCATAGCACATTTGTCCTACTTCTCTGTAGTTCTGATTCTTCTTTAGTAGCACAAATTTTCCTTTCTGTAGACCTGCAAGCTCCTTTATATCATATCAATTTCTGCTATTGATTACTTTTATCTCTGGGGCATAAATTTGATAACCTGCCCATTCCTGTTCTGTCTTCTTTTCTCCTAGTTTAGTAACTTGGATTTCATCTAGAAAACAACTCTTGATTAGTTTATATGCTCTTCCTATTTCTATTATGACTATACTATTATTATAGTATACTAATTATTATATTTTATTAGTTCTTTAAGAATTTTGTATATGTTTTGATCACACTCACCATCCAATATTCTCAGATCCAGTCCTCCTCTTCCCACAAATATTTTTGTCCCTCTTTCCATCAAGACTAATTTAGGCTGCCAAAATATTCTGGAATATGTGGCCTTCCACTGATGTGTATAGGCTTATATCTATATATTATAGGAGTTATACTTTACAGAAAATTGACCAGTCCTCTCTCAGTGGCTAAAAATGCCAATGGTTTCTGGGATAGGTGTGAAACTTCAATCTCAGCTCCATTCTCCATGCTGGGATGGGTCTGTCTTGAACTTTCACAAGTCTTATACATCCTGACACAATTGCTGTGACTTCAAATGAAAAATTTATGTCCAGAAGACACTTTGCTTTGTATCCATCCACCACTTCTGCTTCTGACACTTTTCTAGGACCTCTTCCACAAGTATTTCTGATCCTTGGGATGAAATGATGCAGTGTGTACGTCCCATTTAGGGCTGCACATTCTGTAATCTCTTATTTTCTTCCTCTTGGGAAGTTGTGAGTCTCTGTGTTGATCTATTACAAAAAGAAACTTCTTCGATGAAGGTTCAGAAATGTGTTAATTTATGGGTATAATAGTAAGTCACTGAGAGTTTGTTTAATACTGGCAATTATCAGGATAATAGTGGCACTTTCTCTTCTAGTGTCTATAATCTGTCTAATTAAAGGTTTATTTCTCAGTAATGGTGCCAGGTATGGCTTTTATCTTGTGAACTGAACTTACATCCAAGGAGAAAATTGTTGGTTGCTACCACAACATTTGTGCCACAATTGCACTATTGGGAATGCAATGCCTAGCAATCATTATTGTAGCACAAAGGGTCTTTAAAATAAATGTAATCAAAAAGTAAAAATAAATGTAACCAAAAAGTAAAAGATTTGTATAGTCTTCAGATTCTTGAGAGGTGCCCTGATTTCTGACCAATATTTTCCTGATTTCTTTAGATGTTCTATCAAAAGAATTTTATTCGCTTATAAAGTAGAGTAATCCAGAAATTTAAGACAGGAAGAGACGTGGGGAGATCTTCCAAGACAAATCTGCCAGCGCTCCATTCTACATCATTGATGAAAATGTCTTTTCTCATTCCCTGTCTCACTGCCACTTCTTATTTATACTGAATCCCCAACAGCACTTCTCAAATAAACTGTAAGTTTATTTCATTTTGAGTCTTCTTTAAGGAAAACTCAATTTATCTCTCATGGCTTGAATGTTATATTTATCCTAAATTTGGGAAAGTTAGGCCCTGTTCCTAGAGCTTTGCATCTACTGTAGTGTAAATCGATTGAGAATAGTGGAAGGCGATTGATCGACACTGCTGATCCTCCTATTATATATTGTGACTGATATTGTTTCCAAACATTGCATTTTCACCTTGAAATAGTTTTCCTTTCCATGGTTTGAAGGTGTAGCTTTGCCAAAGTATAAGGATATATGTAAAAAAAAAACCATTTCCTAATAAAATTTAAGTAGTTGTAATGTGTTTCTTTTTCTGGAAGCCAAGAAATCCAACTCAAATCGCCCCTATCCCTTGAATCAGATAAAATATTTTGAACCCTTAATATGAACCAGGAAACTTCAAATGTGAACTTGGAGATTGAAATAAGACTATGGTTTTTTCACATAAGACTATGGTCATGGCCTTTGTATCACAAGATTTACTTTCTTTGAGTATGATTGGAAAGAGCTTTATTCTTTAATAAAAGTAGTAAGTGAGAATGAGGGAATGGATATCATGAAAGCCCAATTAGCAATGCTAAGATTTAAACTAAGAGCTGAATTTGAAAAAAAAAAAATTAAAAATGACCTAGGGAGTGACAATTGAGACATTAAGTTGAGGAGTAGATTCACTAATCTACTTTTTGTTCTATCTTCCCTATATATTTCTATATTCCCCCTTCTTTCTTTTCAACCCCTATCTCCAAACCTAAGAATGTAAGATAAAGGAAAAGAGAGACTTCGCTGAGTCTAACCTTGTTTTCTCTCTAAATAAGACCAATAACTTGAAACCAACTCCCATTGATAATAACCTTCTATAGCCCAAGAAAGCAACCAAAAACCTACCTAACCCCCTTAAAGGTAATGGGATGTCATTCACTTAAGGTTTCTTATGGTTGATTTGGGACAAATAGTACCGTTGTAGGGGGCCAAATAAAATTGCTGAAATAGTGGTCCAGCATTGTGGTCCAGTTTCTAAATTTTGAGAAATTCCAGGCTTAATTAGAGTCCTGTCTGGGACAGTCCATAATGCTGGACCAATTGAGATTGGAAGCTTTTTTTGAAAGTGTCCTGGGAGAAGACCAGGTAGCTTAGTTTTACAATGAAGCTTGTTTTTCTTAGGGGTTAAGATATTTTTAGGGCTAGATAGATGTTTTAAGTTGATAATGACAATATGTGATGGAGATTGATTTACATTCAGAATTTTAGATGCACCAAGATAGGAAAGATGTTTTCTTCAAGGCTGTCAAATACAAATAGCCAAAATACTAAGAATTTAACATTTCTATAATTCCTGATTGTGTCATGGTTCTTCTTGCTATATGTACTCTATTGTTCATATGTGTAATAATATAAATGTATATGTAAAAATAAAAATGTGTAATTAATAAAAAATAAGCGAGAGAGATACATAGAAGTTATGTGAATAGCCCCTATTTTTTTAAGTTGGTGAATTACCAGTCTTTCTGCTGCAATAGGGAAGGATGGAGAAGAATTAGGAACTTGAATAATGGGACAATGATTTATAACAATCCCTACAGTGTTGGCATAGAAGCCAACTGGGTAATTGAAAGGCCACTGTTGGATGAATATCTGTTTACACTTTGCAGCTGTGGTTATAGGACTTGAGTGTCAATCACAGAGCGTCAGAATGACCTTATTTAATAGATTTCTGGCCTCACATCCAGAGGTTCTGATTCTGGAAGGAGAAGTAGACCTGAGCATTGCATTTTACCTCAAGAGTATGAACGAAATACCACATTCTAAGGGCAAATTATATAGTGGTTCTCTCTTTTTTCAAAGAGATCTTTCTGTGATTAGCCAAGGGCATGGATATCAGTCAGGGAGTATTTGCCAGATGAAACATGGTTTACAAAGGATAAAATCCTAACTGTTCAAAGATTAATTTTCCCCTTGACTCAATTCATGCCAGAGGTCCTGCTATATAAAAGATACCATGATCAGTAGAGAAGAAAAATGAGATACCTCCACTATACACAAATTTTCATATAGATCAGGAGATATATCCATTAAGGATAAGGCAAGAGAGAAGTTCTAGGGATTCAGATAACCATCTTTAAAACCCACAGCAGAGATTAGCAGTTAGAAGGAAACTCTATGCAGGAAGAAAAAAAATGGCTGGAAGTTTTACCTAGAGGACCCTTGAGCTGAACTATATAAAAGGTGAGCATTGCTATCTGCTGATAAAAGAAATGATGTCAAATTTCACAGAAAAGATTAGGATAAAAAGTTGAAAGGTGAAATTGACTAATCATATTTGGCAGGATACAGGAGAGCTGTAGGTCAGATGTGTGTGCACCCACAGTGGAATAAGGCTGTGACTGTGTAGAGGTCTTTGGGATGGAGGGGTGGAGCGGTTAGACGTGATATAGTTTGTGTAGCAATTGTACACAGGACTTTAATATGGTAGTGGAGAAGGTTGTTATTAAAGTGATAAAGTTTCTCCCAACTTTAAGCATCTAGGAATCCATAATTCTCAATACCTAGGCTAGAACTGAAACCAACAACAAAACAGTAAGAACACCTGTCTCACTGTGGAACTTTTAGGCTTTGACTGTCTCTGCTTCTGCTTTCCTTTTTATAAAGTGATTATAATGGTGCCCACCTCATATACTTGTAAATATTGAGTTATCATAGAAAAAAACACTCATAAAATCATATTTCAGTCCACTTAAGGATTTTTCTATAGTTATTTATTTAATTGTTTTCTTGCTTGTTTGTTTATTTTTTGTGTTATTGAGATATGGTTTCTCTGTGTAGCCTTGGTTGATTTAGACTTGCTTTGTAGACCAGGCTGGCCTCAAACTCACAATAATCTGCCTGCTTCTGCATCCTGAGTGCTAGGGTTACAGGCATGCACCACTAAGCCTGGCTGGTATTGTTATTTTTCAATGTATTATCATGAATTTTTTAAGTTTGCTTTTGTTTGTGTACTTTCTTTCTTTCTCTCTCTCTCTCTCTCTCTCTCTCTCTCTCTCTCTCTCTCTCTCTCTCTCTCTCTCTCTCTCTCTCTCTCTCTCTCTGTGTGTGTGTGTGTGTGTGTGTGTGTGAGAGAGAGAGAGACAGAGACACAGAGACAGAGACACAGAGACAGAGACAGACACAGAGAGAGACAGACAGACAGAGACAGAGAGACACAGAGACAGAGAGAGAGAGACAGACAGACAGACAGAGACACAGAGACAGAGACAGACACACAGAGAGAGAGACAGACAGAGAGAGAGACAGAGAGAGACAGAGAGACAGAGAGAGAGAGAGAGAGAGAGGCCTATATTCATATATGCTCATGCTGTAGTGTTCAGGTAGATAGTGAGGACAACTTGGGAGAGATTTTTGGTTCTCTTCCTCACCCTATGTGTTCTGGGTAACGAGCTTAGTCCCTCAGACTTGGTGACAATTACCTTTACCCAGTGAGCCATCTCACTAGTCTCTTAACATGCATTTTAAATAGTTTCAGAGTTACAGAAATACCAAATGCATTATCCCATCAAATTGCATCTAAATAACATACACATAATACACTTACATATACGTGTGTATATACATAAATATACCCATTCCCCATTTCCACTTTTACTAACATTTTGCTTCATTTTCTATATTCCAAATGACAAGTCAATACCCACATATTATTGTCATCTTATGTTCAAAATTTATTCATAGTTACATAGTTTTACCTAATGTTTTTCTGTTCTACCGTATTATTTAGCTGTCACACATTGTCAGGCTCCTCTTGCCATAAACATATTTTTATTTTATACTTTGTAGCCTTTGATGACTTAATTTGGAGGCATACAAGCCAGGCATTTTGTGGAATTCCTATATACTAGAGTTCACTTGATGTTAAAATTAGGGATCTGCAAGGAAGATTGCAGAGATCAAATGCCTTTCTCATTATATGTAGGTTCAAGATTTATGATCAGTACAATCTCATGGCTTTTCAACTTGAGGTCCTCGTTCCTCCAAATTTATGTCATTATTGTTTTGACCTTCTGTGATAAGTTCTACAGAAGGAATTCAATATGCACCTCTGTATTAGTACCTTTTCTTGTTGCTGTGATAAGGTATGCAACCGAAGCAACTTAAGGAAGACTTAATTTTGACTTAAAGTTCTAGGGTACCATCTATCCCAACAGGACTCACACAACGGCAGGAGACTAAGGTGACTGTTCACTTCGTTTCTGTACTGTAGAAGCAGTGAAGTATATTAATACAACCTGCTGAGTTTACTTACTGTGGATGTTGTATACATAATTTTAGGGCTGATACCTTTTTCTGTTCTACTGTATTATTTAGCTGTCACACATTGTCAGGCTCCTCTTGCCATAAACATGTTTTTATTTTATACTTTGTAGCCTTTTCGTTGGAAAGCCAATTAGGAACGCATTTCTGGGTGAACCTAATTCTCTTTCTCTCAGCAGTCATTAGTTGCTTGCAGTTCTTTGTCTGAGGGTGGGACACCGTGAGATTTCCCTCTCTCATGTTAGCATGTCTATTGGCATTGCTGCTGTTCTTTCTCTTGTCTAGGCAGCCACATTTTTGAGGTAGCATGGGCACAGCATCCCTGTCATTTCTAGGAGACCAAATCTTGTAGCAGACTTCCTGGTCCTCTGGCTCTTCTTCTGTGCCCTTTGAGACTTAGACATAGAAGTTGTGTTCTAGCTATATTCATTAGGGCTGGGCTTTCCCCTATGCAGTCATCTCTCACTTTATTTACCTGATAGGTCTCTGCTTTGAAGAGAATCTTCTTTCCCACCCACCCCCATACATTTTATTTTATTTATTTATTTTTGAGACAGGGTCTCTCTGTGTTAGCCTTGGCTGTCCTGGACTCGCGTTGTAGACCAGGCTGGCCTCGAACTCCCAGTAATCCGTCTGCCTCTACTTCCGTAGTGCTGGGATTAAAGGCATGTGCCATCATGCCCGATATACATTTTATTTTTAATTAATACCATTTATATGTGTATGGACACAGTTTGATAATTTGCTATGCATATACATTTTTACATTTTAGAATAACAGAATTGGAGTGAGCAGCATGAGCATCACCTCATGAATTTATTAAAAATTTATTTGTAATGTGGATATTTAAAATCCTTTCTTCACAGCATATTGCAGTATATAGTACATGATGGTTAACTATGAACACCGTGCCATGCAGTAGAACTCTGGAACACAGTTTCTAACTGTAACTCTTTACCTGCTAATCACCCTCATCTACTCTCTCCCCTCCCAGAAACACTGCCTCATGATTCTTAATTCTCTCAGTCTAATTTATTTGCTAATACTATCTAAATCCTAAAAATAAATAGGCAACAGGTGGTTAAGGTAGGAACTGGCATCTGTAACTCTGAGCTCTAGCAAGTTTGCATGACTGTGTAATCTTCCTAGACTGCCCTTCTCTTAGAGGAGGAAGCAATCTGTACTGGGATCTGTCTGAGATTTAGCTGCACTCCTTCAGACATCCAAGAGCCCTTGGGAAATTCCTGTGCTCCCTGTAGCCAAGGAAACTGCTTTGCTCAGTTTTGCGCTCTGACTTATCTAGAGAGATTGCGGAGTTATTTGCAGTAAAGCACACTCATTTCAGGTAGGGCAGTCTTAATGACTAAAATAACTAGGGCACAAAGGCTGAGCCTGATCGCTTTATGCATTTGATGCTTCTAACAACCACTTAAAACTGTAATTGTTGACTGACTATTAAGGTGATTGGAAGAAAACACTATCAGATTGAATCCTATAAGGCTGTGACTAATTTGCTAGTAGAAAATGCTTAACTTGCTCATCCATGCTAATCACCACTTATATAACACTGCTATGCTTTACAATCCAAGAATCTCACCCTCAGGAGAGTTGTGGTAAAGTTAAAAGTACACACTCAAAGAAAGAATAAGCAGGATACGAAGATGAGACTTGATACCCTATCAAGGAGGTCCCCCTCGGTCATAGACCTAGGGGAGAGGAATAGGATGAAAGCCAGAGGGAGAGAGGAATGGGAGGATACACGTGATGGGATAACAATTTAGTTGTAATCTGAATAAATTAATAAAATAAATAAACAAACAAATAAACAAACCACAGGGGGGAAAAGTACACAAGACTTCATGTGAAAAAGCCTAAAAGTGTATTCTCCAGTTCTCTAGGTGCATTGCACATTACTGTGACCACATGTCAGACAAGAAGCACTGTCAGGGAGGAAGGACTTATTTTGGCTTTCAGTTAGAAGACCTGGGCCACCAAGGCTTGAAAGACATGGTGGTAGGGATGGCTATTGGCAGTGGTGACTGGAGCATGAGGTTATTCCCTCATACCTCAGTCAACTAGAATGCAGAGAAAGATGAAACTAGGCACTCAGATGGTTTTTCTCTTGTGCTCTTTTTTAAGACTGAGACTCAAACCCATGAGATGATGCCTCCCATACATGAGACAAATCCTCATTTAATCTTCTACAGAACGATATTCCTAAAAAATGACAATGCCCACCAATGCCCAGGCAGTTTTAAACCTAATCAAATTGACTACTGAAAGTAACCACTGTGCCATTTGTGGTGCGCACGTGCACGCGCGCGCACACACACACATACACACACACACACTCATCAGCCTCATACATTTGGACACTTGATTCCTAGTTGGTGGAGCTATTCATAAAGGATTACAAAATATGGACTTGTTGGAGCAGTTTTCAGGTTCCCAAAGCCCATGCCATTCCTTGTCTCACACCCTCTTTTTCTGCCTGTGAATCAGATGTTTTCACTCAGCTGCTTCAGTGTCATCGCCTGCTTCCTTGCTGCCCACCTTGATGGTCATGGATTCTAACCTTCTGGAACTGTAGCAAGGCCCTCATTAAATGCCTTTTAAAAAATAATATGCCTGGGTCATGGTGTCTCCTCACAGTAATACAACATTAAATAATGCACAGCTCTTCCCTACCTTGTTGTGTAACCCCCACTTTAGCCATGCCCTTTAAGACCCCATTAGAATGCCCTTTAAGAAGGAGATAAACTGATGAACAAATTGCCACATCAAATTTCCTATTGTCTGTACTTTAAAATATGACTCAAATTCCAAGTAAATGACCATACTTTACACTTATTTCAACCTTATGTTACAAATATAAATGGAAGCATGGATGAAGAGAATGCCCAAATCAGATTGTTTTATCCAGGCTGTAATCTTGAGCTGATAAAAATGAAAGAAGCATATTGTTCTTAAACACTATGATAAATGCTTTACAAAAGTTACACCCCCATCCAACATACTGGATCCTTGTATTCTTAGAAATAAGAAGCTAAGCATCTAAGGCTAGTGATGATGGTGGCAGTGAAACCTATTTTCCTGGAAATTATGTGTACATAGAACAAATGGGGGAGCTGATGGGGTGGAGACAATAGTCATCACATGCCCTCTGTGCTCCTGTTGGTTTTCAAGACCATCATACTGAAGTTGACCTCTTGTGGGCAGCCATGGACAATGGACTGCCTTTCTCTCCAGAGAGGAGAACAGGCAACCATATGTGTCTTGTATTACCCATAGGCTGCCATGGTTCCTTGAGGCAGAGTATATAAGTGCTAGAGTTACAATATAACAAAGGGTCACATGTCCTAATTGATGTGAATGTGGCGGGAAAGCAACATTGATTCTGGATCAAGAGAGGATGGGAGATGACAACCAAGCAATAGTTACTGGGATCTCTGTGAAGAGATACTGGGGATAGGTGACAAGAAACTATTTTTTTGAAGTTACTTCAGAAACGCATTGGGTTTTCAGTGCCAAAGAAGGAAAGCATTCTTTTTCTTTTCTTTTCTTTTCTTTTATTAATTTATTCTTGTTACATCTCAATGGTTATTCCATCCCCTGTATCCTCCCATTCTTCCCTCCCTCCCATTTTCCCCTTATTCCCCTCCCCTATGACTGTGCCCTATGAGCATATACAGGAGGATAAAATCCCCCTCAGAAAAGCACTCTTTAGAAGAAGAGGCAGACAGAGAGAAAGGCAGACAGACAGACAGACAGAGGGAAGGAGAGGGAGAAAGGGAGAGAGATTGGGTAATTGGTTGGTTAGTTGATTGATTGATTTTGGAGGATTCCCCTCTAAATAGGAAGTTCTCAGGTTTAAGAGTGAATTTGGTACAACTACAGAGGTCTGGATCCATGACTTAAGCAAAGAAAGCTTCATAAAGTAAACTCTGTATTTTAAGCTCTGTATTTTCCAGAGAGTAACAGAAGAGAAAGAAGAAAAGGAATGGAGAAACGGGGGCCTGGATAGTCACTTGGGCAAGAGGAATAACAGATGAAAATGGAAATGAGACTCGGAAACAAACTATTAGTAATGAGGATCTACCAAAAGGAGTAGACAAGCAGTATTTGTCTCTTTGGTTCTGGATTACCAAGCTAAGTATAATATGTTCTCTTATTACCAATTTACCTGTAATTTTGTTATTTCATTTGTCTTTACTGCCAAATATAATTCCATTGTGCCTATGTACTATTGTCATCATTAATTTATCTGTAGGAGGACATTTAGGTTGTTGCTGAGCTAATGTCTGTGCTTTAGTTGAGTCACATGTTATATCTACTTTTAGATATTTAGGGTGGCACTCAGAGGAAGGACAGCAGGTTACCAAGAAGAGACTTGATACCCTATGAGCATATACAGGGGGAGGTAATCCCCCCTCAGGAACAGTCATAGGGGAGGGGACTAATGGGAAAATGGGAGGGAGGGAAGAATGGGAGGATACAAGGGATGGGATAAACATTGAGATGTAACAAAAATAAATTAATTTTAAAAATTAAAAAAAAAAAAGATTTCTTCATCTGAAATTTCACCACCTGTGAATGAGTGTTCTCCTTCTCCCAAAACCTCACCAGAATTTATTGTCAGTTGTTTTCTCGATCTTAGCCACTCTGAAGTAAGATACAATCTCCAGGTAGTTTTAATTTGCATTTCTCTGTTGCTAAGGATGCTAAACACTGTTTCCTTTGAGAACTTTCTGTTAATATGTGCAGACTACTTTTTAATTAGTTCATTTGTTTTCTTGGCTCTTTGTTTTCTCAGTATATATTCTAGATATTAGTCTTCTATCAGATGTACAGCTGGCAAGCATTCTATCCTGGTCTGTGGGCTTCCTCTTCAAATGATTGATGGTTTTCTAGTTGTACAGAACTTTTTACTTGTATGAGGTTCCATTTGTCAATTTCTGACCTTAATTCCTGCATTTTAAATAATTACCTATCCCTATATTCAGAGATAATAGAAGATTAACTAAGACATTGCTTTTTCCTAACTAACTGTGTGACCCCACATTAGTCATGATATCTTTGGAGTCTTGGCCTTCTTGTTGTAAAATAAAAATAAAAATCCTCCTTTGTGAAATTGCTTATCGACTTATACATTTAAACTTATTATACATCAATAAACACAAATACTTGTTATTTTCCTGAACATAACTTTAAATATACGTAAATACATACATATATATATCATTATTATAATTAATGAAGACAGTAATGTTGATGGGGAAGCCAATGATGATGAGCATCTCATCCATCATCAAAGAGGTTTCTTTCTGCAATAGGCAGAGACCACCAAGAAATCCAAATCAAATAAAAATGCAGAGAACAACTGACTGTGGGGTAGCCATCTCCAACTGATACACCTACAACACAACTCCTATGCATAAAGTTTGGAGAACATCACAGAAGAAGGAGTGGAGAAGTTAAGAATGAAAGGACCAGGATGTCTCCAATGAGATAGTGTCTTCTATGTACAATGTGGGATTTTACTCACTGAATCTTAACAGTATGGTCACCTAAACAAAACCTGCACAACAGCAACACCAACTCACATCCTAACATTGATGTGAGGAATAAAAAATTATAATCAATTAATGACCGCTAAGAGATGTGGAATCAGTCTTCTCCATGGATGACCCCCCTAATATATATTATCCATCCCAAGTAGTCATCTCTAAACATACATGCATGCATGCATACATACATACATACATACATACATAACTAATTTGACTCAGCCAATTGTGTGTGTGTGTGTGTATTACAAGTGTGTTATAACAATAATAATTAAAGAAGATGATGTCATAAAGTTGAGATGGAGTGAGGATGAGGAGAGGGGTTTGAGGAGGAAGAAGGTGAAGCAGAAATGATATACATGGTGCTTGTATACAAAACTCTCATAAAAAATAAGGTAAATATTAAAAGATGTCAAAGATATAAACTGTACTACAGAAACCAGCATGGTATTAGGACAAAAAAAAAACAAAAACAAAAAACAACAACAACAACAACAACAAAAAAAAAACAGAGACACATCATCCTATGGAATAGGATAGATTATTTAATTCACATAATGCTGCCACCTGATTTCCTTAACAAACATATCAAATGATGTGTCAAAGAAAAATTGGGTCTTCAAAAAATGGTGCTTGGAAAACTAAATACCTGCATGTAGAAGAATAAAGCCAGATCCTTATCATCATCTTTCAGCCCATACAAAAATCATCTCAAAATGTGTCTGCAAAGACCTTAATATAAGTGTTGAAGTTGTTAAATAAAAGCACTTCAGGATGTAGGCAGAGAGCGTCACCTGGTGCTCTCCCCTCTTTGTGGCATTACTAGTCAACTCTAAAGTCTATCTTAACCATTTGTAATCCCTGGGGTTGGGGAATCAGAAAGAGGAGGCTCCCAACTCACATATCCACCTGAATCAGAAATCTCAATCCTGATGAGAATCTCTCTCTCTCTAAAAGAGAGAGGAGCAATATTTGACTTTGTCCTCTTGTCTCCCTGCTATGTGTACATATGTTCATGTGTGTCTACATATATACATGCAGCCACATATATACACATGGAGATACACACACACACACATACACACACACACACACAATTTAAAAACACAAGGCTTCTTCACAGTAAAAGAAGCAATGAACTGAGTGAAAGAGACTACACAGTGAACATGTCTTTATAAGCCCATCATCAATGTGTGCAGTGAATACACAAGAGCACACACACACACACACACACACACACACACACACACACAAACACACACACACACACACACACACACAAAATGGTGATTCTGTTTCGGCCATCCACATGAGTCAGTCTGTTCAACCTGTATAGTTCAAGGGGCCATTTTAAATGCCATCATACAGTTTTCTTCATGCTGCCTGGTGCCTAAAGCACATGCCAAATAACCTCTTCTTCCCTGAAAATTCTTTGCATTCTCAGTGAATTAAAGGAGCTGTTGGCCACCTGTCTCCTTTTCAGGATCTGAGCTCCTTTTCAAGGCAATGGATGGCAAAATCACAAGAGCAAGAAACCATCTGTTAAGACCTGCAGGAGCAATTAGCATGAAGTATGTGTTACATGCATTTGGTTCACTGTGGATTTGTTAAGGATTACATAACATGCAATTCCATCCTTTCTTTTTGAAACTTATATTCTTGTAGTCAATGAGTCTTGTTCATAAGCATCTCCCATCTCCCACTCCCCCCTTCTCTACGTGCTCTCCAACAAAGTTCCAATCTCAAGCCAAACTTCATGTCCTTAAAAAAGTCCAACCACTAAGTCTAATTAGTGCTGTCTATATGGACATATATATGTGGTCATCAATTGGGCACAGAGGGATAAATAACCTACTAGTGGCTGCTATCCCCCTCTTTGTGGCATTACTAGCCAACTCTAAAGGCTATCTTAAACATATATACATTCAAGATTTTTCATTATATGTATATCCGTGTGTGTGTGTGTGTGTGTGTGTGTACTCACGAGTGCTTGCTTGTATGTATAAAGTGATGAGACAATGACAACTGGGGTAATAAAAAGAATGAAAGAATTAGATGCTCTCAGAATCTAGTTATATTGAAAGAAAGAATGATCCAAATAGGATTAAGGCAGAGAGAATCAGTCATATGTTTCAAAAGCAAACCCTTTAAAAACAATAACAGTTTCAATACCTGCACTAATTTGATTTAATTTATAATTTGAAATTGCTTCTATTCGCATCACACACTGCAGCTAAAATCAGAACACTAAAAGAGACATTACTTACATTGAAGTTTCCCTGATTCACAGTGTTAGGAAAGGAGAGGTGAAGGGCATGAAGCTTTGTGGCTGTAGGCAGCAGACAGTAGCATCTGTGTGATCCCCCTGGACCCCTGAAGCACTGACTGCTAGAGTACAGGTGGACCAGAATGCAATGGAAATCACACTAGAGTTCTGTCCACCTGCACTCTGCAGCATCATTCATCACTCACTTCCAGACCTTCAACATCCAACTAGGAGCATGAGGTACTCATGCTGTGGCTGCCTGTGGTTCCTGTTCTGGGCTAATGGCTGAGAGGTCACCTACATTTTTAAAGATTATCATTCCGATAACCTTAGAGATTTCACTTTTCAGGCCTGATCTCATTGAGGTCTCTGCATAAAGCCAGGTGGTGTGTACATGTCAGAGCTTTTCAGAATCCTAAAGTCTAACCAACTGTCCTGAGTCATCTGAAACACAAGTTTGAATATGAACATCATACTCTTTCTTAAAATAATCTCTCTCTCTCTCTCTCTCTCTCTCTCTCTCTCTCTCTCTCTCTCTCTCTCTCTCTCCCTCCCTCCCTGCCTCCCTCACTCCCTCCCTCACCTCTCTCTCTCTCTCTCTGTATGTGTGTCTGTATATTTTGACCAAAATGGAGGTCAAAAGGCAACCTTGGCTGTTAGTTTTTACTTATTACCTTGTTTCAGACAGGGTCTCTTGTTTGCAACTATCTACGTCAGGCTATGTGACCTGTGAGATCTTTCCTGTTTCTCCCTTCCATTTCTTAGTAAGGGTGCTAGTATGAATATTATTCTCTAGCTTGGGCACCGGGCATTCAAAATCAAATCACTTTGCTTGACTGTCAAGTTCTTTATTCATCAAGCGCTCTTCCCAACTTCTCACATTCTTTTTTAATATTGCTGTGTTGCTTGTCACAATCTAAAACTAAATGTGAGCTTTATTCCAGCTACAATTATAATGATTGATAGGTATATATATACTCATGCCCCCTGCTCCATTAATCAGAAATAACATAAAAGAGTTAACATAGCAGTACATTCTATTTTTTAAAGACACTTTTTTGTACTCAATTATCTGGCACCTTGTACTTGCTGCTGGTTCAGCTTTATCTATGACAAATGGTCCTAGACCAACAGCATTTTGCCACAAGCATGAAAGTAATGATATTCCCTTTCTGTCCTGGAATTTACAGACACTGTGTGGTATAGAATATGGGATGAGAATCCTATCACAACCTGCAAGCGTTCAATGAATCTAGTCAGAATAAACTCAAATTCAAATATTGACCTTTTCTTAGGCCTTTCTCTCTTAACCTCCTCCTTATCATCTAGTACAATATTAGTGAATATCACTCATCCTTGATAGGAAATTTGTGGATAAAACATGGAAAATGATAGCAATGGGTACTTTGGGTACTGGTATCTTTCTTGGGTTCAACCATGTTCAGCCAGTCAGAAAATTTCTAGTGGGGAACCTGAACAGCTCCCAATTTCAAATAAATGAGAAACGTATGCATAGCATGATTTAAAGCCCATCTTTCTTTCTCCTGAGACAGAGGTTGTAATCTAGATTTTCATATTTTCAGGATTTTCAAAACATCAAGGGAACCTGATAACCAAACTTATATTCCTTATGTGACTCATGCACATC